>NW_018164852.1:66640-70875 GCF_001263595.1 Phalaenopsis equestris
TATATATATTATATGTGTATATGTATCTATCTACGTATATATGTATGCATATATGTATCTATCTACATTTATATGTGTGAGTGTGTGTGTACACACATACACACACGTAGAAACATACGTATATGTGTACACACACACAGATCTGTATCTGTGTGACACACACACACACACACACACACATTTATTTACTTTGAGTTCTTATCATGAAAGACCATGAAATAAAAACAAAATGATGTTAGAAGTTTTCAATAGAATCAAACTATTAGACCATGGCTTTCATGGCTCAAGTATTTAATGGATGACTTGTGGGATAATGAGACTATCCGAAAATTTACAAACAAACCACACAATTCTTATGTATCAACACATTTAACACCCAAAATTTGATGTATATACTACTTATGACACACCATGGCTTCATAATCTCATGAATGAAAAATTGTATTCCACTTTTTAAAAAAATTGTGTTGACTGTATTTTTGAGGTAATGTTAGAGGTTTGGGTGGTATGCATATAAATATGAATGTTTTGGTGTTAGAAATGTAAATACATAAAAAAAAATGTGATATGTATGTGATCGTGCCTTCAGTGTTTATCGTGGACATTTCATTTGCGTTAGAATGAATTCACTCAAAAATCACTTTGGATTTAATGGCGTACACGCTCTAACTAATCTTCATTTCAGCAAGGCAAGCAACCCAACATATCTATTGACTGACTCATCCGACGACCTCGACATTTAAAAAAACCACTAACGAAAAAAGGTAAAATCGGCTGATGACTAAATCTAAATTATCATATTCAAGAAAATATGTCTTCTTCTCCACAAAACTTCTTTGAAATTTCTGAAACTGCAATAAAAACTTTAGTAATCTTTTTTGAGCCTATAAAATGGTCCGTCTTCAGGATGATGTGAATCAATAAAGATGGCACGAATATTGAAGGAAGTCGCTGATACAACTCGAGCATGGAGCGGCTCCACATTTATCGGACCTCTCTTCATGCTTTGCTTCGCGACTGCGGTTATGGCCTTTGTTGTTTTGTCATGCGTAGGGCGTAGGAAGACGGCGAAGAAGCGGAGTCAGAACGTGAGCGGAGTCAGAACGTCGTATATTATGGCGGTGGCGGTGATGGTGGCAGTAGGGCTCTGAAAGGCGACGGAGGTGGGATGGGATTGGCTTCTGGCGGGTTGGCTTGTGGCGTTGGTCTTGGCCTTGTGGCTGGTCTTGTGGTTGGTACTGCTGCTAATAGCGGTGGTGTTAGTGGTGGTGACGGTGGTGGTGGCGGGTGTGGTGGTGGAGGAAGTGACGGTGGTGGTGGTGGCGCTAGCGGGTGTGGGAGTGGCGGTGGCGGTGGTGGAGGATGTGGCGGGGGCGGCGGGTGCGGTGGTGGATGACAGAATTAATTTGTTGGTCTTGTGTTTCTCTAGTACAAGAAAAAAATAGGGCTCCTATCATTTTTAGTTTCGAAATTTTTGTTCTACAAGAGTTAAGTTTCACTTGTGTTAATTTATAAGTTTGTTCCTACACAAAGTAAGAAAGAAACTAGTGATATGCGAGATTAATAAGATAAAATCCTATAATTATTTTGTGAGTAATATATAGTTTAATGAATCACTCAGTCATTAATGCGTACATATAATTAGCATTAAGCTCAATGTGTAATGCATTTTCTCGCTCACTATTTGTCTTGTTGAGGAGAAAATATTAAATATGTTGCACGCACCTGCGACCAACCAATAGGAGGAGAGAGAGAGAGAGAGAGGAGGGACATGCTCACACTTCTTCTCTCTCTCTCTTCTCCTATTAGCTGCAAGTACATTAGAGAGAGAGAGAGAGGAGGGACATGCTCACACTTCCTCTCTCTCTCTCTCTTCAATATTTTCCCTTGTTGAATGTCCTTTGCATGTAGTACTTATTATTTGTTCAAATAAGATAAAGTCTTGGATGAATAGCTCTATGAATAGGAGACTTCAGAAGGCTTTGAACGAGTGCACCAATTTGGCATTTGTCAATTTCCCATCACAAGCAATATATTTTTAAGAGCTTTAATTTAGTTAATATGAAACTTTGACTAATTGTTTTTTATTTTAGTGCATATTTGAATGAGTAAATCACGCGGTTTGTTTACTTGATTGGGGAGGAATTGATGACAAGAAGGAACCACTATTTCCTACTATTGATTAATTAGGGCTTAGATTAAACTGAGATAATTAACTAAACTAATTAATGTTGTAGAATTTGTTATGATAGCCTAAGCTTAATCTTAACTAAAATGAAAATAAATTAACTTATCGGTGCTTATATATTTGATTCTACAAATGAAGTGGGCATTAAACTCAAGTAAAATTAAGAAATAATTTAGGATTCCTCCATTAAGTGCAATACTATTTAAATCTTTATTAATAAACATATACATGGAATGGCACCTAAAAATAAAATAAAAATACCTATTGAAATTGTTTTGGGTATTAAGTTTTTTTATAGGAATCCCTCACATGCGACAAGCTCTCTTTAATCAGTCGTATTAATCAACAGCTAGCTTACTCTTGAAAAGTATATTTATGAAAAATCAATTAAAATCAGAGAATGACATATATACACCCAATTCTACAATCAGCAGGTCTTATTTATATAATTATGCATTTGTTCTTTTTGTTTTTTCTGTAATGCTTTTAATCGGCATTTGATAGGTGTTGAATCCAAAAGTGTTCGAGAAAATCACCCGAGAAATAGAATATTCTGCTAGAAAGTGTTGAGAGAGAGAGAGAGAGCACAGTTGGGGACGGTAAATGAGTCGTTTACTCATGACATAGACCCCTATTTATAAACATAGGTCACCGCATTACAAAAGTACTTATTAGCCCCCTCATTATTAATTTTTCAGGGAGATTTTTTGATAAATACAATGTTATTTGCATATAATAAAACCGGGTGCTGATTCAATCGATGATATTTGTCGATCGTCTTATAAGTCTTGACTTGATCGATATCTAATCCGAAAGAGTCTCATGTTGATCATCTTGAGAACTGATCTATGCCTTGTGGAACATTTTTTGACACATTCCGTAGATCGTTCGGACAAGAGGCCTCCCTTGCCAACATCCAGTTCAAGACGGTCTTCAACAACTATGCTTGATCGTCAGTGTCATACTTTTGTGTTTATCTGCCTTGAGATTCGTGTTGACATATTTGTATACATACAATAGGAATTATATTTAGCGTTAATTTGATTGCTTTTTTTGTAGAATCTTATCTACTAAGTAACCACGAGCTCAATTTTATATAACTAAAAATCTTATGAACGAGTTCAATAATATGCACTAGAATAAAGCATTTGACAGGATCAGAATATTCTAAGTATATTTAGAGAAAACACAAGACAATAAACTTATCCACCTTTAATCTTATGAACGAGTTCAATAATATGCACTAGAATCAAGCATTTGACAGAATCACAATATTCTAAGTATATTTAGAGAAAACACGAGACAATAAACTTATCCGCCTTAAGTCAGACGGACAATCGAACAAACTCACTCAACCGACTTCTACTGATTCATATGATAAATAACAATTCAAGTTCGTTTGTTTAGTTAAAACAATTCATTCAATCGGTTCAATTAAATAAGCTCAGTGAGTTCATCAGTTCTCTTTATATTTGGACAACATTATACTATATAGATGCGCCACACTATTTGTTATATGATTGTTATTATTTTGATATATTTTCTCTCTTTTATTTATAATAAGAGAGGGCAAAAAGCTATAATGAAGATAGTATTCCTCTCTGTATTCTTTCATTTTCCAGTGTCCCACATTTTCTCATCTTATGAGCCATTTTATGTCCCTCGTCTTTTGGTAGTTAAAAAAATTTTAGACCCAAAGCAGCATTGCAAAAACAATCTCTCCAAGCCACAGAGGATACTGTCTTGATCTGAATATCATCAAACATGTCTCGGAGGCGATCGCTACTCTTGCGCTCGAAGTTGTGTCGGATGTGTGCATCAAGTTTAGAACGCCAGGAGAATTGTTTCTGCAAAATTATAGAGATTATGTTGGTTTGATAAATAAATAAAATCAAAATAAGATATTTGTGAATGATATAAACCGCAAACTCCTGAAACCAAATGTCTCGAATGGCCATCAAAATCTCCTTCCACGACAAGTACGTTGAGTCATACTTGCGTCGAATGATATCCCAAATTGCATGAATAGTCTAGGTCAGGGGGTAGA
>NW_018164852.1:70975-71299 GCF_001263595.1 Phalaenopsis equestris
CCAAATTGCATGAATAGTCTAGGTCAGGGGGTAGAACCTTAGACCAACAAATTATTAGTTTTATATTCAAATGAAAAAAAAAAAAAGATTGTTGTCAAAATCTTTTAGAAAAACCTACGTGTTGCCACTAGGCTCGATGGGGTAGCTACTGCCTGTTGACTTCTGCCCAGTAGAGGTGGCATGGGCCTCTGTGGCACTCATCCCCAATATAGTCGGGGTGGAGGTAGGGGTGAGTGTAACAATGGGGGCAGGAGTAACAATGGGGGTAGGAAAGGGATTCAGGATAGTGGTGAGAGTGCCGGTGGGGGCGAGGGCGGGGTCTTG
>NW_018164852.1:71385-85917 GCF_001263595.1 Phalaenopsis equestris
GGCAACAGCTTATTAATACATTGGTTGTGTTGGGGTAGAATGGTGGATGGGGCGGGGGTTGGGGGGGGGTGGTGGTTGGGGTGGGGGGGGGGTGGGTGTGGGAGTGGGGATGGGAGTGGGTGTCGAAGTTAGGTGGCCTCTCCTAACATGCTTCTTCATTAGATAGCGTTGTGCTCCATGCACCCACCCCCCGAGTGGGGAGGGAGACCGTCCCTGACTCCAATTAACATCTGTAACATAGAGAATAAATTTTATTAATTAGTTCATATAACAACATACTATGTAATAAACTAAAAACATAACAGTAACAAACATAAAACATATAATTATGCAGTACGCAGGTTGACGAAATTGTAAAGTACAAGATAGAACTACTAAAACTGAAAACACAGAAATATGCAATAAACTGTAATACAAATTTCAATGAAAATTACTATATACAGACGACACAGGATGCAAGTGTAAGTCCTACTGTTGCAGATCAAGATGTGTCAGGCGGCATAGGATGCACGCTATCGCTAGTACTACGTAAGTGGTATAGATTAAAGAAAAACATAATTATATTGTATATTTTTATGCACAAAATCAAGAATATCGAGCTGGTAGAGTTTTGAGGAGTTTTTTTTACCTACTTCTAAATGGGGATGTTTGAACTGGGAAATTTTGAGTTAGCTATTGTTCATGCTGCATATGCTTAAGGCTTACTATTTTACTATACACTTGGGATAACACACAAGGATTTTAGCTGAAAAATTAGAGTTTTCCAACAATCATATCTCTGTTAAGAAGTTCAACTCATTGTTAAGTTTTTTCGGTGTGAAGAACAAGAAGAGATAATTCCTGCAAAGAAGTAATTTGAGGACATTCTAGGCCCATTTAATTTTAGAAAGATTTCAATTCAAGGACAGGCAAGTAGATAGTGTTGCGGTATATATAAATATAACGATCGACGATGAAGCAAAAAATAAAACGAGAAAATTTACACCAAAAGAACACACAGATTTACGTGGTTCGACAAATTGCCTACATCCACGGAGTTGGAGAGGATTTTACTAATTGAGAAATTTACACTGTTTAATCACGTCGACAATTACAAGAAAGAAATTTCTTACTTCCTCTCTCTCTATATCTGAGAGCCAAAAATAAAGACAAGTTTAAAGAAAAAAAACACTGTAAGCAACAATTCCTTCTTCTTGTCCTCACCTCAAGCAAGAACTCCTTCCTGCCTTCACCGGTCCTTCTTCTTCCACTATCTTCTTCGCATGAGAAGAATCTTTTCACGAACTGAAGGAGGCGTGAGCAGAGACGAAAGTTCCTGTTTCGCGAGAGAGGAGAGAAATCTTCTAGTTTTGGGAGTGACAGAGACGAGATGGGAGCGGGACGAGTAGTTCGCAAACGATACTAGAGCCAAAAGCCTTCGCGAACTGACAGAGCAGAAATATCGTGCGAGACGATAATCACAAAATCAGAAGAGGCGAACGTGAGAGAGAGAGAGAGATATGGGAGCGTTTAACATGTACTTTTTTTTTGTTTTTTTTGAACCAGGCTCCACCTCAACAAATCTCCCACTTAGAGACATGTACACATACTATAATGTATTCTTCCTCAAACTGATATCCTTCACTGAAGACGTATCCCTTTTCCTCAAACGTGTTATCCTCCACCTCTGCAACTCAAGGCCCATGTCTTCACACTAGAAGATCAACTGAAGCTGCACACAACTTCAGTTTCTCAAGAGTAACACCCTTAGTCAACATATCAACTGGGTTCTGGCTTCCATAAATCTTCTCAAGCAACAACTGTCCGTCATCCAACAATGACCGTATGAAGTGATACTTGATCTGAATGTGCTTAGTCTTGGATTGAAATGCTGGATTTCTGACAAGGAATATGACGCTCTGACTATCACTGTAGAGAATGCCCTTCTGATCCTTCTTTCCCAATTCTTTCAAGAAGCTTTGTAGTCATATCATCTCCTTTGCAACCTCTGACACTGCTACATACTCAACTTCTGTAGTAGTCAATGAAACTGTCTTCTACATATTAGAGCCTCATGATACTGCAGTGCCACCAAAAGTATAAATATAGCCTGTAATACTTCTTCTAGTATCAATGTCTCCAGCTAGATCAGCATCAACATAGCCCCGTACCTCTGAACTCTTTCCTGAAAAACACAAGCAAGTTTCCACAGAGCCTCTTAGATACCTCAAGATCCACTTCACTGCTTCCCAATGTTCCTTTCCAGGATTACTCATGTATCGGCTAAGGACTCCCACTGCATGGGCAATATCAGAATAGCTGAAGCATAAGGAACCTTACTCATGTGATCTCGTTCCTCCTCTGACTTGGGTGACTGATTCTTGTTGAGTCTGAAGTGACTTCCCAAGGGTGTGCCAACTGATTTGGCCTTATCTATGTTGAACCTGCTAATTACGTTTTTCACATATTAGCCTAAGAGAGTCTCAACATGCCTCTGACTCTATCTCTGACAATTCTCATACCAAGGATTTGCTTTACCGCTCCTAAATCTTTCATTGCAAAGTGCTTTGACATCAGCTCCTTCAGATTATTGATCTCCTCAATACTAGCACATGCAATAAGCATATCATCCACATACAACAGTAGGATGATATAGTAATTGTCCTTTCTTGTATCATTGTCTAAAAGTTTGCTTCAGGCCATACAAGCTCTTTTTCAATCTGCAAACTGACTCTTCCTTTCCCTGTACCACGAACCCTTTAGGTTGGTGCATGTAGATGTCTTCTTCAAGATCCGCATGAAGAAAGGTTGTCTTCACATCTAACTGCTCAAGGAAGAGATCTTCAGTAGCCACCATAGATAGTACCATTCTCATGGTTGTAAGCTTCACCACAAGAGAGAAAATCTTGGAATAATCAATATCGTGCATCTGCTGAAAACCTTTTACAAACAAGTCTAGTCTTATACATTTTACTGTCATCATGCTCAGTCTTCACCCCGTCACCCACTTGTTGTGTAATGCCTTCTTCCCAGATGAAAGTTTTGCAAACTTCCAAGTCTGATTTTCTAGCAAAGAATCCATCTCCTCCTTCATGGTAAACTCCCACTTGCTTGAATGTTCATATTGCAAGGTTTCTTCATAACTCTGAGGTTCTCCACCATCTGTCAGCAGAATGTAGTTAAAAATTGGAGAATAACGCTGTGGAGAACGTCTACCCCTTTCTGACCTGCGAACTACAACTGAAGGGGTAGACTGCTCTGAAACTGACTGTGGAACAATAGGAGTGGATGCCCTGAATACACTCTCCTCGTTACCTGCATCTCTGTCCTGCACTGTGACCTTTGGTAAATCATCAAACTTTACCAACTCAGATTCTTTCAGTGTTGTTTCAGAAACTGTACTAGACTTGTCTTTATACATAACATTCTCATTGAAAATAACGTTCCTAATCCTTATGATTTTCCGAGCCTGATCATCCCAGAAACGATATTCAAATGCATCATCTTCATACCCAATGAAATAACACCTCTTTAACTTAGCCTCAAGCTTACTTCGAGCATCAGGATTAATGAGAATATAAGAAAGACAACCAAAAGTCTTAAGGTGAGAAAATTTTACCTCTTTCCCACTCCAGACTTCCTCAGGTAATTCACAGTTTAATGGAACAGATGGTCCCCTGTTGATTAAATAAACTGCAATACTGACTGCTTCTGCCCTGAAAGTAGGTGGTAGTCTAGCGTGCAATCTCATGCTTCTAGCCCGCTCATTAATGGTCATTTTCATGCGCTCTGCAACACCATTTTGCTGTGGTGTCCTTGGAATTGTCTTTTCCATTCTGAGTCTCTGAGCTGTTCCCTGAGCTGCACAGTACTCCTTGAGCCCACCATCAATGTACTCACCAGTGTACTCGTCACCATTATCAGACCTTAGACATTTCAGCTTTAAGCATGTCTCTGTCTCAACCATGGCCTTCTAAGTTTTGAAAACACTTAATACATCAGATTTATACTTCAAGAAATAAACCTATACCTTTCTGCTATAATCATCAATAAATGTGATGTAGTAATGAGAGCCTCCAAGAGATGCCACTGGAGAAGGTCCCCATACATCTGTGTGTACAAGATTCAGCTTTCTTGCCTTTGACATCCTTCCACCTTTCAAGAAACTAACATTCCTCTGCTTCCCTATAATGCAACACTCAGATGCCGAGATCAACTGACTTCAGTTCTGGTAGCTTACCTCTAGACTAAAGTTTTTTCATACCTCTCTGACTCATGTGGCCAAGTCTACAATGCCACAACTCTATTGTGCTCTCTGCAATAGTAATATCAAAGCTGTTAATTAAATCAATAGTCATATATGACATACATGTTTTCTTACCCCGAGTCAGTACCAGTGCTCCTTTAGTAACCTTCCAAGTGCTATCTGAGAACGCTACTAATGTCCACATTCATCAAGCTGCTCAACAGAAATGAGCTTCTTCTTCAGTTCAGGAATGTACGTGACCTTTTGCAGAGTCCACTTGTTCTTATTTGAAAATGCAATGTCAATATCTCCCATTCCTACCACGTTCAGAGCTTCTTCATATGTCACATATATTTTCCCAAAGTCATTTACAACATAATTTCGCATCATTTCCCGATGGAAAGTTGTATGAAAAGAAGCTCTTGAATCAAGTATCCAGTCATCAACATGGCTATGAACTGCTAGCAGTAGTGCATCATGTGATTCTTCAGTTACCACATTCGCACTGTCATTCTCCTTCTTCTTAGGATTCATGCAGTTCCTCCTTTTGTGGCCAGTTTTGCCACAATTCCACCAAGTTACTTGTTTACTAGGCCTTGACTTGCTCCTAATTCTGTTTTTTTTTATTTTGATCTTCCCCTGTTTGAGTTCCTATCATATGATCTCCCTCTGGAATCAACATTTTAGTGATGAACTCGAACCTGTGATCTCACCAGAATCTTTCTTGCGCACCTCCTCAGCCAAAATCAAATCACGAATATCTTCAAATTTCAATTTAGATTTACTTGTAGAATTACTGACAACCATCCTCATAGCTTCTCAGCTATTTGACAAGGAAGCCAACAAGATCAGTGCACGTATCTCATCATCAAATTCAATTTCCACAGATGATAATTGATTTGTGATAATATTAAAATCATTCAGGTATTGTACAACAAACGTACCTCCCGTAATCTTCAAATTGAATAACTTCTTCATCAGATACACCTTATTATTTGTCGATGACTTTTCATACATACCTGACAGGGCTGTCATAAGATCTACAGTAATCCTCTCCTTGACTACGTTGTGTGCAACGGACTTCGATAAAGTCAATCGAATAACCACCAGAACCTGTTGATTCAACAGATTCCATTCAGCTTCATTCATTCTTTCAGGTCTTTTCCCCAATAACGGAAGATGGAGTTTCTTCCCATAGAGGTAATCCTCTATCTGTATCCTCCAGTAACCAAAATTTGTTCCATCAAACTTCTCGATCCCTGAAACTTTCACTTCATCTGCAGCCATTGACTTTGATATCAGTTGTTGCAGTATATAGAAATATAACGATCGACGACGAAGCAAAAAATAGAACGAGAAAATTCACACCAAAAGAACACACAGAATTACGTTGTTCGGCAAATTACCTACATTCACGTAGCTGCAGAGGATTTTACTAATTGAGGAATTTACACCGTTTGATCACGTCGACAATTACAAGAAAGAAATTTCTTACTTCCTCTCTCTCTATATCCGAGAGCCACAACAGAAGACAAGTTCAAAGAAAGAAAACATCGCAAGCAACAATTCTTTCTTCCTGCCTTCACCTCAAGCAAGAACTCCTTCTTGCCTTCACCGCAAGAAAGAACTCCTTCCTTTTTCTTCCACTATCTTCTTCGCATGAGAAAAATCTTTTCGCGAACTGAAGGAGGAGCAGGCGGAGACGGAAATTCCTGTTTCGCGAGAGAGGAGAGAAACCTTCTAGTTTCGAGAGCGACAAAGACGGGACGGGCAGTTCGCGAACGATACTGGAGCCAAAAGCCTTCGCGAACTGACGAAGCAAAAATATCGTGCGAGAAGGGAATCGCGAAATCAGAAGAGGCGAACGTGGGGGAGAGAGAGACGGGAGCGTTTAATAGGTTTTTTTTCTTTTTTTTTTTTAACCAGGCTGCACCTCGACAGATAGAAGATTGGATCTTTTTAAGGAACAGCTTTGCATTCTTTTTAAGGAATAGCCTGAAGTTTTTTTACTTAAGGTTGCGACCCAAGAAGTTTTAAAATCAAATCAACATGGTAATGATTGCTTTATGATGAATTGTTTCAGGGATCAACATCATTTCTTTATTTTTGTTATGTTAAAGAAGATATTGAAGATATTCTCAAAAGAGTCCATTCAGATGAGTACAGTAGTCATTCTAATAGAAGAACATTGGCAAAAAAATTTCGAGACAAAAGCTACTATTTACAAAGATTTTGAAGAATTCTCAAAATGATGTGAACAATATCAAAATTTGCACACAATACAATTTTCACATATTATAACAATATTATATGCATGCGGCATTCTATTATGTAAGTGATTGATCTTACTTGTTATTTCCACATGCAAAACGGTAAAAGAAGTCCATCTTAGCAATGATTAACTCTTTTTATAAGTAGATTAACGGGTTGTTGGGTTGTCTGTAAAATATATATATATATATAAAGTAAAATAGAATGTAATGTATTATAATTGCAGTATAAAATATCCTAATTGGTTGTTTGGTTGTCTGTGAAGTAAAAACAAGGAATTTATTTTTCTTGTTTGATTATATGCATATAAAGTAAAATAAACAATAGTGTATTCAAAATACTTGAAGTTGTTTTGGTTGTCTGTAAAGTAAATATAAATTAATTATTTTTATATTTATTTAAACATTTGTAATGAAATACATGTGCATTATCATATTGATGTGTCGTAAAGAAATGTATATCATCAAGCACAAATCTCAATGCAATTTTAATTAAAGGATATTTCAAATTCAAATTTAGGTTCTTTTGGGTCCCAATTTCCAAAAAAATTATTGTCAAACTAACCATCTCAACAAGATGAGTCCAATGATATCAAAGTCGATCAAGTCCAACTCCAATCATACCCAGATCAACTCGTACTTTACTTTCAATTGGTTCATGCAATATCTAATTTTAAATTTTATCTGCAGATGCTATGCTTGTGAAAAATAATTAAACAGTAGTAGATGTAGAAACAAAGTTATCAAATGGATAAAGCACATGTATATATTTAAGTTCAATATTTCAACAGGAATAACAGTTAGCAAATCATATGATCGACAATCACGATACCAATTCAAACGACACCAACTGTTTATGCCTAGGCTTGGAGCGTGCCAGAGGTTCTGAGGCTCCTGTATAAGTCTCCAAAAAAATTATATATATACATAACGCCTAATGGCTCTGTTTATGTATTAGATATGTACATACATAAGAATTCCTCTGTATGTAAATCTTCCACAAAAGAAAGAGGTATTTACAGACATTACACCAAATTCTTATGTATTTAAAAATCAAAGGCTTAATTTTTTTACATTTTTATATTTACAACAAGCACGTCTCTTATATCACATACAAAAACAATCATTTTGCCTTTTAAGAAGCGAAACACATCTTCTTGTGCATGAAAAAAGGGGGCATGTATGCGGAAATGGAACTTTACGTGTTGGATATGTAAATACATAAGAATTGAGTGGCATATAAGCAAGTCTTCCAAACACTTACATGCATGCCACCTAATTTCTTGGCATGTAAATTCCGTTTATTAGTACAATACAATACCATAAGTTGGAATGTAATCTGATTAAAATTTTCTGTAATACTTAACCAAGCTTCTCAATAAAGTAGAATTTTAAGATAATAATTATTCTAACACTAAAGTTAAAATTTTAAGATAATAATTGTTTTTCAAAGGATAAAATGATTTTAAGTTAGACATGTAAAATGGTTACTTTTTTGTTTTTGTAAATTTACATGCATACCTAACAATTTTTTTGTGTATTTACAAATCTAACACCTAAAATTTGATATTTATATTTATAGCACTTTGTTGTCAGGAGCTTATACATTAGAAGGTGAGCTTCACCTTTTACAGCCAAAATTCGCGGATTCTGAATTTATGAAATCCGCAGCTTTAGTTTGTCCAAACTGACTGTTTGGCAGGATTTAGGTGAAGTCTAGTTTAAATCCTGCTCTAAATGCATTAGCGGAAACAGCTTTCGTAAATTTGGGACGAGCGAAGAGAAAGAATGGCGCGAACAAGATTACCTTCCCCAAGGATTTCTGGTGGTTGTGGAGCGGAAGGATGAGAGTTTCGGTGGTCTCTGTAAGCTGTGATTTCAATGTTGTATTCCCAGCTAACTCTAATGGCGATTGTATCGTGAAAAATGGGGCGAAACCGGGGGAAGGGGAAGGAGGACCGAGGGTTTCAATCTTGTGGAAGAAGAAAGAGGAAATGAGGGTTTTCGATGCCAGTTTGCATATAAGACTCTTTCGCACGGGAAAAATTTGCATACTTAAAAAGATGTAATTAGGTCAGGAGTTTATTCAGAGAGTATTGGAGGTTATATATGTATTATACTCTTATAATCTCTCTGTAACTTACATGTAACCTACAAATATATGAAAACAGAAATATGGAACTTGCTAGAAGCTACAGATTTGTTACAGATAGGTTACAGTGAGGTTACATGGGATATAACACGGTACGGTTATAACCCCCCCAATACCCTCTGAATAACCTCCCTGACGTAAGCAGCGCTGCGTATGTCTTACGTACATAAATTTTCTCCTTTCTGATGGCTTAGCCATGGTATAAAAACCGTTAATTTTAAATAACAATATTAACGACACATAAAACCGTTGATTATCATCAAAATCTCATCAGTTCATAACCTACGTAAAATAACTCCATTAATTACTAACAAGATTTGTCTCGGTTGTTTATCTTTTCTTTTTTCTTTTTTTTACAATAATCGACGATCTAAACATGTAATTGGAAAATTTTTCTGTTCAAAAGAGAGGGCTTTTGAAGTAGTTAAGTCGTCGTAAATCAACTGCTTGATGTTTCATTGCTAAGTTGTCGGATATTGCAATGATATTTTCGACACTAAAACGGCCTTCAGCTTTGTCATTAGTTATAGTTAATTTTCCTCTAGTGAAATAGGAGTGTTAAATGGATCAACATTGAACTCTAAGAGGTTCTATACTTTTTTCTTGATGAATTTATAATCATTGTCTCTCAATCTCATAACTTAAGAAGGACTACATGGCAACTTCTTATTATGAGTAATGATCACACTAAAATATTTCAGTAGCATCATAATGCATTTATGCTCTAAATCTTCATCACCATCTAGATAAAGTTGCCCAACAATTATCATTTTATTTGATAACTACCATTTTGCATTTGTTTGTTGCTAGCCACATGAGCCACTTTATTTATCTCTATCATTCCCATTCAAAGGTGATTTACATGTAATTATTCACATATAAACCTCTAAAGCTAAATGATGCCTATAAATGCCTCCTCATTAATCTTCCTCTGAATCTCTTTATACATTATTTTACTGCGTGTAAATAGAAACCTTGATGCGCTTCTCTTACAATGTATAGCCCAACAATGAGATTTTCAAGGCTAAGTGATTATCTTTATTCCTATAATAGTTATTTTTTTCCCCTTTTCAAATATATTAGATGTAGTCCATGACATCAAACCATGTTAAAATCTTTTGTGATGACTCTTTTTCTTTCTTTTTCTTTATCTTTTGATAAATTTTATGTGGCATTTAGCATTTATTAGTTTCTTATCACTACTAGCGTCTTTCTTAGTGCATGTTGATAATAATAAAGGTTAACGTTTTTAATGGAGACTTTCTTCATGATATCATGATTTTAGAAATTTTTTTTGAGAAAATAACGTCCTTCTCTATGCGAATGTATGATATGCTACCCTAACTCTGGTCATGAAATCAATCATACAACTTTATCAATCCAACCTCAAAATGTTGTTCTTTGGACCTTTATATCACTATTTCCATGACTCTAGTAACATTAGCAACATTATTAATTAATATCTCTAACTAGTATTCGCCATCTTTCAAAAATAAAAATGTTACTCCGTGGAGTAGTTTGCATAGTTGTTAACTATGCATCGGTCTTCTCCCACTTTACAATGGAGATTAACATAGGTTCCTTATCGTTTAGCTTGATGTGTTTAATGTTGTTATAACTTTGGCTATGGCCATAAAGGCTTTGTAATGTTAAAACTTTATCACCAAGCTCACTAAAACATCACATAGTTGCTTCACTCGCTATCCAGTATCATCTACTCCTTTGATATGCAACATTGAGAATTCACATAAAATTCATCTTTTCTAAACATCCCCTAAATTGATTTGACATATTTTAGTGATATGCATATAAATTTTGAAAAATATTTAACGCCTTAATCATCTTTGACAAATGTTAAATCATGCATCTAAATACTTAATCTAGCCCATTTGAACTCCAATTCAGATATTTTAACCACCACTTTGTTTGTCATGTTGAAACAAATTAGCTCGACTAAAAAATTGTTGATTATAAATTTCTCATAATCTTATATTAAGTTTCTAAATTCATTGACCCTAATTACTAATTATATTGAGATATTCGAAAGCAAATATGACTTTAGTAATTAATAATTGATCAAAATATAAATAATTTTGCAATAAAAAAAGCAACTAAGCTTAAGAAATTGGCTATTATAAGTATGCTTGACAATTGAATTTACAAAGACCCATTTTGACTCATTTTACCCGCAAAATATCAACTCAAGTTGAATTTGAGCACGAGCATAGGCCAAGCTTGAGCCTGATTTCTTGGCTTGAAATTGAAATGGTTTGAGCTCGAGTATAATTAAAGCTTGGCCCATTTTAGTTCAGACTCATACAAGCACGTCTTTAGAATGTTTTGTAAGTATATGAAATTATCATACATTTTTGTTCAACTCTTTTAAAATGACCAAAAAAAATTAAAAAATTAAAAAAAAAACATTTGAAAGTAATTGAACTATTGTTTTCATGTTATTTTGCATTTAATTATGCTAATAGGATTATTCATTTACTAAGTGGTTTCCATAACTTAGCTGAATTATGTTATTAATGATTGGTGTAGTAATGCTCTTAATCAAATTTACTCTAACAATTTGTAACTTTGTTTCTTTATAGATCCTAATTACAAGTTCTTTAATATATATTTTTAATCTTTTTGCTACTTAAAACTGCAATCTAAAGCCTCTAAATTTTTGAATTTATCATTTCAGATAATTTCTTAACTGCATTGAGAGAATGGTTTGGCTCCGACACAATTTTAAATAAATAAAAATTTAAATTCTTCAAGAAACATGAGAAATAAGAAAAAACTCTTCTGCCAAATAGAGAAAAATTCAGACTCATATGTCATGTATTGGCCGTGGGCTTAAATTTAAAAAAATATTACGTCTGGAGTTCGGACGAGATAATACAACAGAGAAGAAAAAGAACTTCGCCCTTGCATCCTATGCATCTCTTGCATCGAGTCCGTTATCTGGACATAGCTTACGTCCCTAGACGCTATATTTTTTCCTTAAATTGGGCCACGGTAACTCCTCTCTCACATGAATATCTAATAATTCATTTTGGCGGTCCATTTGGCGATATTTAGTAGCATGTTATTTATTGAATTTAAATATTAGTTCAGCTTAAATTTAATCAAATATATAAAAAAAAAAACTAAATCTAATTTTTCATTAAATTTAAATCTGAATTTCATAAATCCAATTACAAGCAACCGCCACTCTTAAACATTTCCCATCAAAACTGAATTTGATAAATTTAAATATACTGAATTTGATTTACCGCCTCTCTCTCAATTAGATAGATAGTCAACTGCTTATGGCTGTAATATCAAAGAAAATATTAGGTCAGGAGTCCTATAGAGGATAGGGGGAGGACCAATCACACTGTATTGTGATGAGTCCAATTTACATTTGGCGCTCCCCTATAGGACTCCGGCTGCATCAGGAGTCTAACCTAATATTTTCTCCTAATATTCAGGGCTTTGATAGTTTATTAGCCGTTTATGGTAGCAGAAAAATATCACTCTGTTTAACTAAAACGTAACTGTCAGCTTTCTTTTTCACCAAAATTATCTTAAAAATCATATTTTTATTACAAAATTTTTAAATTTATATCTAAAAAAAGTCTTTTTTATCGTAGCCCATGGTTCGATGAACTCGCCCATTTGATAATTTCTAGCAAAATTTTTAAAATTCTAAATTGAAAATGATATTAAACTTTTACAGAAATATTTCAAACAAACCATCTCAAATTCAGATTTTGTGCTCATGCTTCCACTGTGGACGGCGCTCAAACTGCTCTAAAAAATTCATTTTCATGCACCGGAGCTCTTGCAATATAAAGCGGAGAGTGGCTGGCGCAGAGCCCAGCTCCAGATGCAATCGACACCGTCCGCATCCCCATCAGACGGCAAGGATTTGTCGGCCTCGCCTGAGATGGTGATCGGCGACTGTCTCGACGGCGAGATGCCGTCGACGAGTGAAGAGTAGAACACTTCGCGGAAACTGCAGCCGTCCAGTTCGAGCGCAAGTGCACCTTTATCTTTCTGCCATGGGAACTCAAACACCCCAAGGGGACGATAAGAGTCTGGTTTTTGTATAAAATCGTCATCATCGTCGGAGAAAAGCTCGGAGATTGCCGTCACCGTTAGCTTCCCTTTCTTGGCCGCCCGATCATGCACCGGTGATGTACCTGTGTCACTCCTTTTCTTTTCTCTGTCCATCTATGGAGGAAGGAATGAAATGAGTTCGGAAGATGAGACTAATTTCATCGAATCTTGCGCGGGAAGGCATAATAACTTATAAGGGAGAGGAATTTCAGGAAAAAAATTCTCAGATGTGAAAATGCAGAGACGACGGGTGAGAGAACAGGGGAGAAATCCATAGATAAAAACAGCAGGATCTGAGCTGGAACTCGAGAAATCATTTCTACGCTACAAAACCAGAAGTAAAAAAAAAAAATCACAAAAAATCTCTTGGAAAAAGAAACTGAGTTCCAGATCAAAACATAATTAGAAGAGCATCATCTTTTCATCTTCTTCTTGCCATCGATCATCAGAACACAACAGCATTACCGAAATCCAAACGCGAAATCTAAATTTGTTCAGCAGAATCTTGAAAAAAAAAACAACAAATCAAACTTTCTGTCAACACTCAAACAGATCAAACTCAAACGACCAACGTTTGCAGAACCAAATCAAGCAGACTACAAGGAATCAAATTTGAAGGTGATATCTCCAATCCACAATCTGAAAATTCGAATAATATATTTCAAATTCAGCTGTCTTACCTTGATCCCAAAACTTCTCCCCGCTCTTTCACCGGCTCTCTCACTCTTCTTCGACCTCCAACCAAATAATCGTTACAGGTGATTGAGAAAGGTATAAATCGCAATGGCAAGCAGTTAGAGGATAATTATATAAACATAAATATTTTTAGGAAAAAACTTTGCGCAAAGGTCACGCGAGTGCAGAGCGTAACAACCTCAACGGCTCGCACACGTTCGACCCGCGCGCACTCTGCCTTGCGTCTCACAGAATTGTGCTCGCTTTCATGAGCATCTCCTGATACTACTTTTGGAGTATCATGGATGCCAATATTGACCCAACAGGTTAATCCTACTTGAATTCTAGGTTATTTTTGACCCGGCTATTTTCCGGGTCAATTTCTGGATAGAAAAATCAATATGTTTATTACTCGGGTTGGGTTCAGGTTAAACCTAAAAATCCAAACATGACCCGAATAAGAATGAAAGTCTAGGTCGAGTTCGAGTTAACGGGTTGAGCCCGTGTTTGGATCAAGTTTGGGTCTTAGTTTTCAATCCATTTATTACTTGGGCCGGATTTGCTATTCGAGTCGAGTCATTTTCGGATCAGACCGAACCCGACGCGCTGACCTAAATTAACATCCGTAAAGAACTGACACACTCTCTCCCCCCTCGGAATACCATTTATAGCCTCGAAGGCTCTGAATTCCAAGCTATCTAATCTACCGCTTGTAGGCTTAAGGGATTATTTGATTAATTGGTAGCAATGTAAAATAAATGTAATACATAAACAATATATTATTCATGAAATATTTTGATACTATTCAGTTTGTTTTAAAATGAATGAAAGACTTTTTTTTTTATTATTATTTGATTTGAATTAAAAGGAAAATAATGAATTTTGAAATAAAATATTTTTTTGTGGTTGGGAGCGACAGCGGTGGCCGACAGTAGAGGTGATAAACTCTGATAAAACCGTAGAACACCCACTTCGGCTTCGTCGAAAAAGTTCAACAATTTTTTTTATATATATAATCAAATAGCTTACAATCTATTAACTTTTTATGGTCAATATCAAAATTTCCACTTCAAATAACCTACGGTTGCTAACGAGGTTTTTCATGGTCTAAATGC
>NW_018164852.1:87341-145907 GCF_001263595.1 Phalaenopsis equestris
CACATGTGTCCTCACAAAGACTGGTTCGAGACACTGCAACAGGAAAATGATGGGTATGTTCTACTGGGAGACAATAAAGCTCACAGGGTTGTTGGAAGTGGATCAATCAGGATAAGGATGTTTGATGGAGTTGAACGAGTACTGGAAAATGTCAGGTACGTACCATAGCTCAAAAGAAATTTGATTTCTTTAGGTACGCTGGAGTCAAGCGGATGCTCGTTCAAGGCAGAGAATTGCTGCATGAGAGTAACCAAAGGCCCTTGTGTCGTCATACAAGGAGTCAGAAAAAAGGGGTTGTACTCTCTTGTCGGAAGAACCTTGATTGCTAAGTCCATGTACTGTTTGGACTTAACAAACTCAAGCAATGGCTGAGAGCTCCTCAGGGGCCATTGGAGGGAATCTTTACTTTTGAAGCTTCTCAATTAAGGGTCAAGGTGGAGATGACCCCCAATTATTGAAATAAGTTAAAATATCATTTTTGTAATGTGGTACCGCTCACCTGCCACATCTTACCTATCGTTCACCTACCGCTCACCTACCGCTCACCTACCTCCCACCTACCACTCTCTTGTTTTTATAAATAGAGAGGGTGTGAGGCTTAGGAGAGCAAGGGAAGAGATCTTAAGCTACCACGAAGGAGGAGAGAATAGCTAGATAGCTAGAGAGGATGAGACCATCTTGAAGCCTTGTATCAAGGTGTCGCTTGAGAGGGAGGTCATAGAAGGAAGATGAAGGCTCATCTCTATGTATAAGTTGTGTACTCTCCATTTCTTTTGCCTTAGTGAACTAATTGATTGATTCCCTTCCGTGGAAGTAGATCCAGTTGGATCAAACCACATAAACGATCTGTGTTTGCTTGTGATCTTTTTAGTCTCATTTCTATGTCAGGAAGTACATATCTCACAACATTTAGAAAGTCCTTCAACTTGTTTTTATTAATTTAATGATTAGGCATTGAATTAAACTATATAAAGCATAATGTAACATATTAGAAGTATGTTAAGAAATACAAATTTTAAATTAGGATGTACACTTACAAATCTCAAATTGATGTATATGATTAGATTGCATGTTAAAGATGAATGATATTTATCACCATATGCTTAGTAATCTGAAATAAAGAACATAAAAAAATATTATATTATGTAGCTTAGACAAGGAATGATATATTATGTTAACATGTTTAGGTATACTAATAAGAATGAGCCCATATTGATGGAAAAATGCTCTCCAATATGTATGCAATAGGTTAAAACATAATTAGGAGCATATTTACTAAAAGCTTTTGATGTTATGCAAATAGATTATGATGTTCATTAGAAGCCATGTAATCAAATGAATGAAATATTTTTAAATGCTTCAACACAATTTACTTATTTAATTATTCAAACATAGAGTTATATGATCTATTTGATCGCTTAGATAATTAACTTTATCACTCACTCTATTATGATATTTAGTATTAGAGAATTAATATTGTTGATAAATTTAGCCTATTAGGTTGTACCTATTTTTATTACTCATTTTGTCACCTTGGAAGAGTTCATCAAGGGGTGTGTCTTGCCCATGCCCCTACAATTAGAAGTACAAATTTATTTATTTCAATATCTCTTATGGCATAATTTAAGCTTCAACAAATTTTATATATATTTACTCATATTCTTTCTTTCAGTGCATAATGATCTCTTCCCTCAGTTAGTGATATCGATAAATCATACGTGCAAATTAAACCTCAATGCTAAAAATTTCTTCTTATCCACCTACAGTGTTTTAATAGCTAACAAAATTCTCTCTAAAAATAAATAATATTTATTAATATTTTGAATTGATGTTGATTTTAAATTATAAATATTAAAAATTAAATATCTCAAATTCTTGAATCTTATATTAAAAACTTTCAAGGAAATAATCCATAACACAAAAGAAGCATAATTTTTTTTTGCTTAAAGTATCAATTATCTTGGCATATTTATGGGAATTAAACATGTAAAAAGTAATGTATTAAAATAAGTTATGCATTAAAAAATTTTAAGGTAAAAAAACAATAAATAGACATATTTCACTTTTTTGCTTGAGATATATTTGATGCTCGTGTGTAACAGATCCACTGCCTTATGCATCTTGTATATGTTAATACTTTTAAGAGTTTTAGGATGACTGGATGAGTCCAATGTTGGCAGATGGACTATCCTAACGAAGTAGTGGAGGTGGTCATGAGTGTAATACAAAGTTTTGCATATGACAGGATTAAATTAAGTAGATAGGTCAAACTAGGTTGATGGTGGTGAAAAGTTAAAATATGAATAACATAATAGGAAATATGCAAAGTTTGGGTGGTAGTAGATTGGATTTTGTTTAGGTTAGATAGTATGAGTTGTAGTAGTGGAGGAGACATTGGATGTAGCACCAATAGGCATGGCTTGATGATGTTGGAAGATTGTATTGCAAGATATCAACATTTTTTAATAAATAATTCATTGTGATGTCACTTACAAGTATTCGAAATTTTCAGCCTAGAAAATAAATTAAATTATATGTCAAAATATTTTTGTTTTTTGTTATGCATTTCCAAATTCGTCCTCCTTAAGAACATAACTTTCTTTTCTCTCATCAAGCTCCATTAAAGGATCTGCACAACATAGAAAGAAAAATAAGTTTGAACTTCTTCATTCCATTGTCAAGAAACTTTCCATTAGAGAAAATGACCTACTAAGCTTGATTATATAATGGTTATACCCATGTGAAGAGTTTAGAACTAGATGCAAGCTTGAACTTTTATGATGGCTTGGAAAATTAGCAAAGTAATGTGTTAAAGCTCAATTGAATATGCACGGTGATTCTATGTTTTTTTCATAGGCCTATAAGAATTAGAAAACCCATTATAGTATTTTATAACTAGTTATTTCAATATAGTTAAAATGATGATGAGCAGTCAAAAATTTTCTCTCTATTAAGACCTCTTTCTTCACTAATCATTAGTTTTCATTTTAAAGAGTAAGCACTATTTAGACACTCTTAGTTTCGTTAAGCGTGCCATATAGTTGATCATGAGAGAAACCAAATCAATATAATCATTTTGTGATGAAATCAGTCAGCACATCTCATATAGGAGCTCAAGGTTTAATATTGAGATTCCTCTATTCTAAGAATACAATTTTTTTGTGACATATAAGAATCGTATTTGCTTATGAGATTTGACATAATGGGTAAGAGAGAAATAGAATTTGAATATTTTTTATTAAAGAATTTTTTTCTCTAATGATTAGATTTTGATTATGAGGCTCTCATGTTGTAGGTGTTATGCTAGTTAGTCATTAGCATTGGGTTCTAAAAACTCATAATAATGGAACTTTTTTGACAAATATTAGCAAATTATTAAATGTTAAGAATATTCAAAATAATGAAGAGTGAGTTATTTATCTTAGCATTGCATAAGAATTCAATGCACACCCACAAATTAGTGGTTGTAGCTTAAGAGATATATGACTTTTGATATAAAGAATTGAAAAACAAAAGTCAAGTATGCTACACTTGAAATGGTTTCAAAATTAATTTTGGTTAAAAATTATAATGATTGTTACTTTTATATAATAAAAGAAATATGACATAATTAAATAAGTTGATGGGTGATAGTGTGAATCAAAGATGGGGAACATAAGACAATCGTTTTGTTTTATGATGAACTATTAGGGAGATAGTCAATTATAACCATATACCATGATTAATAAAAACAAAAGCCTTATAACTCATTGAATCTCATAATTATGCATATTAAATTCTCATTAGAACAGAGTATTAAGGCACCTTTTTAAAATTTTAAAGTAGATATTCTACTATTTTGAATAAAAAATAATAACATTCACTACAAGAAAATGCTATATTAGCATCAGTTTTAGCATCAAACAAAATTTTGTCAAAAAATTAGCATAAGATTTGAGTCCATTTAGCGATGCGTGCGGTCCCATAGATGAAAAAAATCGATGCAGTCGGGTTGCGTCGAGCTAGCAACTCTAATTCGACATTGTAGCATCGAATAATTCCGACGCTACTAGTTACTTATTAGCGTTGGAAAAAAGAGGCGTCTTTTATCTTCCTAGTCACAACTTCCTCTCCTCCGACACTCCTCCATGTCAGAGCTCAATTTCCAACATCTCCGGCTAGTTTTCACTGCTCATTTTGCATCCAAGGTGAGAACTCCTCCTCCACGCCTCTAACCTTTGATTTTTTTTCTCATTTGATGCATGCTTTCATGTTATTTTCATATCTTTCTTCTAGCATGTGTAAAAATCAAAATTTCAGTGTTAGATATGCAATGCATAGGAATTTGATGGTTTCTTAAGTGGAATGTAGAGTTTAGGTATTAAACATGCAATGCATATGGCTTGAATAATTTTTATGTGAACAATACATTTTAGGTGTTAGCCATGTAATACTTAGGCTTTGTGTGAGATGATGTTATTTCTATTTTTGATGTGATATTAAAGATTTGAGTGCTATATGTTTAAATTTAGAAGTTTAAGTGTGAGATATGTAAATACATAAGAATTAAGTGCTATGTGTCCCAAAAAAGTTTTTGTTAGCTATGTACTGCATATAGGAGTTGTGTTGCTTTTCTGTGAGATATAAAACTTAAGTGTTAGACATGTAGGGGCTGTCTGCAATGGATTTAAGATGAGATTTAGGCACTATTTCAGCAATTTTGTCAAATGGTCAATTTGAACAAAATAAATCTCGGGATGCTAAATCCAAATTCCACTTATTTCGACTATAAATCCAAGATTTAGTAAATCCTGCAAATCGATGGATTTTTGAGATTTAAGCTCACCTGTAGCTGTTTTAAGGTTATATAAAAATGATTTTAATCTATTAATTTCATGAAAATATGACACTCAATAGGAAAGAATAGAGGAAGAAGTTTCATGCAGTCGACCACCCATAATGGGAAAAATGCAAAAGAAGTTTTATCACCTTAAACGTCGATCATCTAATAACCCTATTAGACTTGTCAATATTATAGATATAACTTTTGTTTGAAAAGGTATAGGTAGACAAAAAAAACCAAGGCACATTGTATAAAAAATGATCTAAATTTGTTAGAATCATATGAAAAATATGACACTAAGTAGGATGTAATAAAGAAAAAAAATTCATGTAGCTGGCCCCACTAAATTTGTTTGTGTAATACATAAGATTCATATTGTCTGAAAGACATAGCTGGCCCCACTAAATTTGTTTGTGTAATACATAACATTCATATTGTCTGAAGACATATCTAATTGTATTGATCTATAGAACTACATCTATACTGCATATAAATATTTGAACCATGAGATCATGGTTGTATAACAGATTATATCTAGGAAGAAAAGTACTTACTAATGAGTGTTTGGTTGGTGTTGAGGAAATCATGTAGGTGGCATCGCAACTCCCTGTTTACCTTTGAAAAGGCAGGTTCTGATGCCCCTATGTGGAGCACAAAAATTGAGCTTATCTGATGCTTGACGAAGTGAAGTTGGATCTATATCGTAGAGACCCGATTATTGGTATTTCACTTCACATGATGAGTTTGAACCAGATGTCCAATACGGTCATGCTAGAGTTTCATTAAGTTATGTCTCTCCAACAGTTCATGGTTCTAGCGTGTATGAGAAAATGATTGTTGATACTAGTAGGACTTATTTTGTTGGGGGTTTGACTGATGATGATCGTGAATCGAACAGTGAGACACAATAATTTTTGAATTATTAAATGTTGCGTAACAACCTTTATGGGAAGGATGCACTTCACATAGGAAGTTATCGGTTGCCTTGAGAATGCTGAGTATTAAATCTGATTTCAACATGCTCGGGGAGTGTGCAATCATGTAGTAACATTATTAAAGGAGATGAACCCTGTAGATAATTTAGTTTTAGAAGATTTGTGCAGAACAAAAAAGTTAATGTTAAAGTTAGAGTTACTATCTAAAAAGATAGATTGTTGTATTAATGATTGCATGTTATATTATAAGAAATATGTACTAGAGAAGAAATGTAGATTTTCTACTGTTGATAGGTTCAAAATAAGAGAGAGAAATAGTAAAAATCAGAAAACTTTCCTTCCAAACGTCTCTTTTACTTTCCTCTCATTCTACGGCTTCAGTGGTTGTTTGCTTCTCTGTGCACAACTCCTCACATGACCTGACACAATACCAGATTTGTTTGTGCTAATACAATGATTCATCCTTCAATAGGTGAAGCATGGAAGCACTTCGATCGTAGTTATTCTGACTTTATAGCAGAATAACATAATGTCAGGCTTGACTTATGTGCAAATGAGTTCACACCTTGCAGTCACGTTGTAACACCCTATTCATGTTAGTCAGTTATTATCACGTCATATAATTTTCCCCATGATATGTGTATGACTATATCATTATTAATTATAACGTTGATTAGATTAGGTCCACATAACCCAAAGGGCAACATTAACTTATAGTTACAGCTTCTTATATATGAGCTACAAGCATTGTGGAAAAGATGCATGTTAACTTATGATATTGCAACGAAATAGAACTTTCACCTTAGAGATGTTCTTATATGGACAATTAGTGATTTCCCAGCTTATGAGAAGGTATCTAGTTTGAGCAAAGCCGAGAAATTGGCATGTCCCTACTGCATGGATATGTCCAAAGCATTCACTTTGAAGCATGAAAGAAAAAAATTTTAGCTCGATTGTCAGTGATGGTTCTTAGCAAGTGATCACCCATTCCAAATGAATAAAGATGCATTTTTCATAAATAGAGGCGAATATCAAGTCCACCCTGAAGAATAAGTGGAAGTAATTTATTTCAGATGATTAGTCAAGTACCAAAGAGCACTGAGAGATCGAAACTAGCCTCGAGTCATTTTCCAGATTTTAGTATTATACATAGCTGGATGAAGCTGAGTGTTTTTTGAATCTTCCATACTAGAGGACCAATATGATTAAGCATTATCTAGATGTGGACCAATCTGATTAGGCATAACAACTCAGTCCCATTTTGAGTTGTGGATGCTGGCGGCGGGGAAGAAGAATGAGAGGTTGTACGACCTAGGCGAAAAGGATGTGACATTTGAGGTCGAGCACCCTCATGCAGCTATGGGTGGACTCGTTATTGGCTCAGCCTAAAGTGCTTGTCAGGCGGGTCATGTTGATGAATAAAGAGCTCTAACAGATTCTTAAAGGCCAGCAAAGGGTTGAAGATGGTCTAGCACGTCTGACAAGGAGTTTTGATCATCAAGCAAGCGACATGTGAGTGTTTTTCACGAGGATGTGGTGGTGGAGGAGGAGGAGGAGGAATAGAATTTTTATTATATATATGTCCATAGGGAGTTATTATTTTTTATTTTCATTTCTGTTTAAGTGAACTTTCAGTTTCTATAGTTGTGAACTTTGAAGGCATGGATTCATTTTTATTAGTTTAATTTGGTGTCATTGTTTAGACTTGTTGGTGATTTCTATTTAAGTTATAATGTTAGAAAAATGTCATATTATGTTGCTTGTATTTGTTGTGTGCATGTATGTATAAATCTAATAATTATGCTGTATTTTTTTTATTTCATACAGGTTTGCGCAGAAAATCCGATGCAACCATTACATTCAGCTGTTTGATACTTGCCATGAATTTGACAAACTTGCATTTTTGGCATCGGCAATGGGTCAAAGCTATTGTATATATTAACAAATTAAATATATTATAATTGAATATGATCTTAGGATCATTTATTTTTATTATTTAACTTCTTATTTTAATCAAAAGTATGCAAGAATCATAGGCCATTCAGTCTCTCGAATAATATTGTAAAATTTCATAGTATATTTTGTGCACTTGATCAAGCCATATTAGTACTCACATAAATTTTTTCTTGGTATCATTAGTTTCGTCTTATAGAGATGTGTAAGTTCAAATAGATGTTTGATGAATTACCAATAATACTTTCATTAATAACTTAAGTATATTGTTTAGGTTATTATATATAACCCCAAATCAAGTATGTCCCATGTACAAGCACTCTCTCTTTATTATGCTAGCAATCTTCCTTTGTTATGAACTCTCAAGCTTCCTAGTCATCTCATGTAAACACTCTCCCATTGTAATGGTAGAATGGTGTGTTGCAAAACAGAGTTAAAATTATGATAGTGATTTTTGTTAACACCCTACTCAATTGAAAGGTAGGCTAGGAATTATGCTTAAAAATGTTCGATGAGAATGCATTGTAATGGTATCATTTATAACTTTTTCATGCACATAATAAAGATCAATCTCCAAATGTTTAGTTTGTTTGTGTAAACTTCTGTTAAATGATATTGAAACAATGCTTGAATTGGATATCCAAATAAAGCTTGAGCATGGTGAATTTGAAGTTCCTTTATAAAGTAATAACCCAAAATATTTTAATTGTACTATGAGCCTAGTTTCAATATTCTATCCTATAGTTCATCATAAGATAGTGGATTAATTTTGAACTCCAAGAAACTACATTATCACTAACATAAATAAAAAATGCATGAAGTTAATTGTTGATCATCAAAATAATTTCCCCAATTAGCAAATGAGTATCCAATTATGTTCAAGCGTGATTATTGTTTTAGAAAATGAATGTGATTTCCAATTTTAAAATAATCCTCTTGAGGGCAATGCATCAACTAACTCACATGGTTGGCTAAATTCTATATTTATCTAGTATTTGTGGCATATTAAAATGTTCCAACAATGCAACTTAAAATTAAGATCCTTAAACTAAATCATATCATGTGTACTCAATTTATTATGTTGATCATCAGTGTTGGCAATGACTTACCTTTATCCATTTTAGTTTTTGTTAGCAAATGTGTTTCATATTTCTTGTGTAGTAATAGCATATCATTTTGAGTATCCTACACTTCTATATTTAACTAGGAAATAATAGTGTTCTCTCAATTTATTTAGTGGCAACATTTTGTTGAAAAACTAAAGTAGAAAAGTTAATTTTTTTTCTTAATCAGTGCTTAGGATTACAATGTCATCTCTACATAAACAAAAATCAAAATATAATATTTGTAAATAGATTTAAGAAAAACAAGAGAGAATTATTCAACTTGTGTAAAGCTTTCAAGGAGTTGATTGAGAATCTTATCTCCAACTAGGAGACATATTCAAAGCACAATATAACCACTTATTCTAAAATAATTATCACTGAAACTCAAATTTCGAATATATATCTCAAATTTCTTGATCGATTCCCATAGAACCTGACAAAAACCACTTTTCAAAGTTTATAATCCAGATGATATTCATTTCTATACTCAAAACCAGAAGGTCATACCATGTAAACTTCTTTTAAAATGCAATTTTAAAGGTATAGGTAAAATCAAGGTGAAGCTGAAATATATATGTATATATATATATATATATATATATATTAATTCAAGTTCAATATTAATATAAGAGGAAGGTCTTTCTACTCTTTATCATCATAAGCTTTGAGACAGCCCCTTGGAGTAGGAATGAAGCAACTCTTGATCACTTTCACATGCCTCAAAAAGTATGGACCTATCGCTTATCATTCATTCAATAATTAGAAAATTTTAGTTCAAGGAACGTTGTTCTGCATCGACATAGGTGTATATTATTATCTTTGGATTCTCATAGAGTTATAATGATATTCCATTATACATGCCGTCTATGTGCTCCATCAAATCAGCATTGTTTTCGTAATAAGGCTTATTAACATTTATTCAAAGCAAATTTTTTTAATGGCCCGCAACATATATAATTCATGCATGACATCATTGCATGCAATTTTAAGTTGTATTTGGGATAATTTATCTATTTGAAGAAGTAATTATAAAATTATGATAGAAGAAAATATTATTAAAAAATCAATGATAACTATTATAAATTTGTTTTATTTTTTAAAAATCAGATCGTAACTTTCTAGCAGTTATCACATTTCATTAGGACTTCGTCGTTTAAAACGCGAGCTCGGAGTGGCCTCCAGCCGAACGCTCCACAACTGTGTCGTTCCACCTTTTGGAAAACTAAAATGACAAAAATAGGACCAAATATTACGTCCGGAGTCCGATGAAATCACGCCACCTGGATGTGACAGAAAAATTAAAAAAAATTTGTTTTAGCACAATGAAATATTCCTCCCGTGTTATTTCGCGTTATTCAGGTGTCATTAAGGTGATATTCATGTATTATTATATTTTGAGAATATTCATGGTGTTATAATAACACAATAACACATTAATACTACCACAATAATACATGAATAACGCGGAATAACACGGGAGGAATGTTCTTCTGTGTTACCGAGTCGGATCACAAGAAAACGAGTTTTTTTTTCTGTCAGCTCCACATAGAGGTGATTCATTGAATTCCGAACATATCTCCAAAATAGTCTCTCCTTCTTCTTTTCTTGTTTTTCTAGTTCGACTTCTAGAACTCATTTATTAGAGCAATCACTCTCCAAAAGCAAAAGCAAAAAGAACTTTCCATAATCCATACTGTTCTTTCTCTGAGAAATAAAAGTAAAAAAGAAAAAAAAACTGTCCAATGTGGAGTTTTTGAGAGTTTTTTTTGTGTTATTAGGGTGTTTTAGCCGGATCTCGGTGTTATTAGCTCGGATTTGGCCCGAATTGAACTCTGGATCCTAATTTTGGCTCTTTCCCGCTTTGATTTGACTTATGTAGACACGACATGAGGCCACTAATGGCTCGGTGCACAAGAAGACCACTATTTTTTATTTTAAATTTTGTGCATTAATTTTTATGTAATTTGCTCGGATACGGAATCATAGCAATGTAGGTGTCCTCCCTAGACAAATCAGAATTCAACATTTTATCATAATTTGTGAAATATTACAACCAATAAAAAATAAAGTATATTTATTAGTAAAAAATAATATACATTATTTCGTGAATGTGTCATAAAATTAATTTAAAATAATTTATTTTTAACAATAAATTAAATTATTTATTAAAATTAGATATCTGAGTGATTTTATTATTCTCGTCATATCCACATGAAAAAAAAATGTTGAAATCATTCAACAATTATTTGAACATATCATTTTAGTCTTGGAAATTATAAATTTGTCAAATTAATCCCCATAATTTCAAAAGATGAGGTGAAGCAGCCCTAAACACTTTAAAATGTGGATTATTTTACCTCCATTAATAAATATTTAAGGACTAATTTAATATTGTTATGAATTTTGAAATTAAAATAAGTGATATAAATAATTATGGGTGGTGCTGTCAAAAAAGCTCATTGTTCGTGAACAGCTTGTGTTTGGTTTGTCAATGAGTTGTGTTCGATTCGTTCGATAAGTAAACAAGACGAACGTGAACAAATTTTTTTCGTTGGGTTAATTAAACGAACCAAATACGAGGAATGATGGGTTTGTTCGTGTTCGCATCGTTATTGTTCGAAATATAGAATAATTTAAACTAATTATATATAAAATTTTTATGATATTTTTAAAAAATAAATTTTATAAATTATAATATATAATAAATTAATAATAATAATAATATATTAATAATCTACTAATATAAATATTATATATTTATATAATATAAGTTATATAATAAATATAATATATTATTTATATATATATTAATATTATGGATGTCAAAGTGGCTCGTCGTCTGCGAACAGCTTGTGTTCGGCTCGATCGTTAAGAAATGAACACGAACAGTAACTCCTCGAATAATTTTGAACACGATCTTATCTCAAATAAGTTAAATTTTAAACGAATCAAACACAAACACAATATTTATTCGATTCCTTTACACCCCCTAATTATGGGAAGGTTTTAATAATTATCTGTACAACAAACCTTTATAACGAGGGCGCATTCTCTACGCTCGGACATCAGTGCTGTTGGCGTGGTCGGAAACACTAGGTTTGGAGCTCGGGCGAATTGTTCTCGGGAAGGGTTTTGGCTTGGGTTCGCAGAGCCAGATCGGAACCCTAGCGCCGCCTATCACTCGCGAGGATGAAGCTCGTCAGGTATTTTTCTTTCGTCTTCCCGTCTCTCCACCCCCTCCTGTTTTTCTTGTATTCAACTGCTCAGCGACGGGGTTCTGTTCTTTTGTCTTAGGTTTTTAATGAAGCTCAACAATGAGACCGTTTCGATTGAACTCAAGAACGGGACTGTGGTTCATGGAACGATAACGGGTATCTCCGCCCTTCCTCTCTCTAATCACATCTCTTCTGCAATTTTATGATCTACTGCATTGTTATCATCGTGAGGAAGCTAGGTTTCATTGTGTTGTTTTATGTGTCCTAATTTTTTTGTATTTTGAGTCATTACCAGGGGTTGGAAGCTTTTACATTGTACTTTTGAAAATCATGAATTGTTCTTTATTAATAATTTAGGAAATGTTGACATCCTGGAATCTGAACTGATCATTCATAGAGCACCCATGAAAATAAATTGAATTGGATTTTGCAATGGAATACTAGTTTTTGAATATTGATGATATGAGTTTTACGGTGAAAAATGAACCATTATCTTGCTGTGTAATTTGGAAGTTTGGGCTGTAAACAAGCAGCTTGTAGAAGCATGTAATTGATAATATTAGTGAAAATTTGGTTGTGCGTACAGTGAGCATTTGTTACATGAAGTTGTCTACTCGTTTTTCAAGGCCAACGGTGGTGGCGGAAGTTAGTTTAAGAAACTAATTTTTGCATATCTATGACAACTTCTGTACCTTTATTTTTAATAAGGAGTATTTGCTATTTCAGTTTGTCAGTTGAAACTATTGTTCTTTCATATGCACAATTTATCTTCAAATTCTAGGCATGAATTCTGTACCTTTATTTTTAATAAGGAGTATTTGCTATCAGTTGAAACTATTGTTCTTTCATATGCAAAATTTATCTTCAAATTCTAGGCATGAATGCAAAATTTAACCCTTTTCATTATTGTTGAGGAATATCTGATTTACTTTCTTCTTATCTTACTAATAAGAATTAGGGTGACCAGGTGCATATAATTCAAAAGCATCTAATTAACGAGAAGTGTGTTTAAAATAAAGATGAATCTAGAGGTTGAGAGAACTTTGAAAATATATCATAAATCTATTAGTACTCCTTGAACTGTTTGTTAGCTGGCATGTACATTTCGTATTATTTACACCTCATGGAAACAAAAATACAAAAAACTCTGATAATTGCGTGTTTTTCAATATACTTAAATATAAAATTTTCATTGGCTTTTGCCGTTATTTTCGATGCCTTTATTTCTTTCCATGCAAATGCCGAATCATAAACCAGCAGCTAACTAAAAATTTTCCACTCTTTGAAGCAATTATATTTCTGTTATTGATTTAAAACATGATGTGTAATTGAAAGACATAATGGAATTATTATGGCTTGGGTAAAATCTTATTCTAACATACAAATTTAAGTTTTATTTGGAATCATAACTTAGTTTTGAAAAGTAATTTCTTTGACTTGTGAAAAATTAAGTTCAAATCGATACATTTAAATTTAGTGGGTGAGATGAAAAAAATGTCAACCTCTATGAGTTCAAATTGATAGAAATTGGATCAATGGTGTTTCCATGTTAGTAGCATCTAATCAAAGTGCTAATGCATTTCATAAACCCCAAATTCTTATTTCTTACCATCCTCCAACTTGTTTCTTATTTGTCATGGAGTTGCAAAGAAATAGGATTATTCTATCAGCAATTAAAATCTACATAAGTAACATGAATATATTTGCTCATTTTATGAAATATTCAAGTTTATGACTTACATATTCAATCAAACTCCAATTGCATACATGCCTGGATGCACTATAGGCGATGCTAAACACTTTAACCATCGTGCTAATTATGAATAGATAAACCATAAACTAGCCACCAATCAATTGCATATATAGTTACTAGTATTTAAGTTTTATATAACTATTATGTATTATTGAACTAATGATTAAAACTGATTATAAAAACTTAATTTATCTTGATTCTTGTATTTAAGTGAATCTTTGCATCACAGCTGTGGAAATGCTAAAGAATCACCGCTCCTACAGTCTCACTGAACTCATTGTTTTTTTCTTTCTCCTCATTTGTAATGATGAGTCATTCTTCTCTGCGTTCATACTATCATACATATTTTTTATTTATCTATATTGGATATTATTGATGTAGCGCGCATTTAAGAAATGAGCAGTTGGAAGCTAAGGGGATGAAATCAATATTCCCATCAATATTAATGAGTTCAAGCCCCATGTTGGTACTTTTATTCCTTGACAGTCAAAAGATCTAGTTACTGCTTGCTTAGCTTATCAATTACTTCAAATATGTTACCCATAGTAGTTTTTTTCCTTTAAAGAGGACTTTCATTACCTTGTTTGTGCTTTGTATGCATAAGGGCTCTAGAGAAACTCTTTGCCATGGTCATCACTTCAAATTTGATTGTTGCACATGAAATCTCTTCGAAAGTGACGAGCAAAATCAATTTGACGGCTTTTGTGGTGTGTTTTTATTAGTCCATATGTTTTGCAAATCAATCATCTTCGGCATTGTGTGCATGAAGATAAGCATCGCAACCACTTAAATACACCCTTTAACTTCCAATTTTTAAAGAGGTTTTCTATAAACAAATTCATGAAAGGTGCATCACAAGAGGTCAATATCAAAATTTACATTTCTTCAGCAAGAATTGTCTATGAAGTATGAAGATAGTGAAAACTGGTGAATATCAAAATACAGCCATAGGAAGTTATTAAATTTAATCTATACAATTCAGATGAAATATTAATAAATACTAACATGTACTCTTACGAACTAAAACAATTTTCAACACTGTCCCATATGGACCCTAAATCACTTTTATGACATAATATGAATTGATTTTAAAATGTAATGATTCGTCTTACTCAATTTTTTAGAAAGTCTATCCAACTTTTTTTAATTCAACATTGCCAAATATCAGCTATAATAGCAATCATACTTGCATAATCATCTCTTTGAGGTTGCAATAACTTCTTCATGTGTTCCATTCCTTTACATCACAAAGCAACCCAAACCAATTGATCACATTAGAGATTTTAATCCATTATCAAAATGTTTGAAAACCTCCACCTCTGCTAGAGAGCTATCATTCTTACTAAATTAAATAGAGATTACAATATCGTGCATCTATATTGTGAAAGTTAGATTGTTCTCTACTCTCTCATTTTCTTTGTGCTTCATTTTCTTTTGTATTTGCTTATTGTTTCTCTTTCACCGCTTCATTTTTTAAGTGAGATGTCTCTAAATACTCTTTTGCCTTTACACCTTCCAATTTTGTGTAAATGTGGAAGTTTGATTTCCTTTTGTAGCCCCAACAACATCATTTTCTTTCTCATCATAATCATCTTCTAAACCATTAGTCAAATGCATTATTTGATTAATTTTTTTTGGTCCTTATTTATGTCTTATGTGATTTCTTCATTTTTTGCGTTGAAAAAGAAAGACGTTTGTTCTTCATATGCCACCTAACTAGATATTTTCTATGCTTTGTTATTCCATCATTCGTAATTTTTCCGCAAAGCATGCTTTTGACCATCTTATATCTCTCATTAGGAAGAAAAGCTTGAAAGCTAGGTTTTTCATCTTGCATGTAGCGAAGTATTTCCTTTTTTTTGCCAAATTAATCAATTTCAAAAATAATACTAAAGCATACATACATACATACATACATATACATACATACATACACACACACACACACACACACACACACACATATATATATATATATATATATATATTGAGAATGCTATCAATTTTGGTGGCCTAAATGTTTACAAATATCAATCATTGAAAGCATCGATATGTGGGCATGCAAATCTATCTGGTTAAATTTAAGATGGGGATATAATGGATATATATTTTTTAGATCTTTTGGAGTTAGTTGGCTGGTTAAATTTAAGATGGGGATATAATGGATATATTTTTTAGATCTTTTGGAGTTAGTTGGGTAAGTAAATAGAGTAGTGCTACAAAAAGCATCATATGATAAGAGAATAACATGGAGCTTTTGTTGGAGTCATAGAATTGTCACCACTCCCCCCTCACTTCCTGCATCCTCAAAAGTATTATATAGACTGTTTTTATGTAGATTTTTCTTCATCAGTTATTGCTTGTACCATCAAAACATCTAAAACATATTTTTTCCATGCTCCCTTTACGGCAATTATTTTTCATTTGAATTTTTATGACTTATTTGCTTTTTACTTCTTGATTATGTGCTATACAGATTTTTTTTTTTCTTTTAAGTTTGAGCTTTTACTTGAAAAAATTTTGAATTTGGAAGTTTTGAGAAGAATTTTTGAAAATTTCAATTTGAAATTCAAACTTTTATCAAAATTGTTAGTTCGTTGTGATAGCTTTATCTTCTGCCCACTCTCTAAAAGATTTACTATCCTCTCTACATATTTTTAAAATTTGCCTCTGGTTCTCCCTCTTTTTGGAAAGTGCTTTGTCCTCTCTTTACACTTTTTAGTAACCATGTCATTCTTATTCTATCCAGTTAAGCCCGCATCTAAATCAAACCCATTTTTGTCAATAGAATCAAGGAAATTGGAAATAAATTAGGTTTGCTCACTCAACTAACCTTGCCGGCCTCAACTTTAAAGTGGCTCCATTCTATAGATTCTTCCCCTGGATATTGCTTACGAAAATACTAAGCCTTTATATTGCCGATGTTGTGCTTCCCTATATTTCATTGATGTTTCTGATCTGCACCAAGCTTCCAACCTGCTACCAGCTCATTCCAGCATATATAGAGCTTCTCCTTTTCAACGTCAAGTTACTAGAGCCATCCAAAATCCTTTTAGCTTTTTCTCCCTCCAACTCTAAGCATTTGGTGTTCTTTTTTGAGTTTCTGCTATTTGTTTACTTGTAGCCCCAACTATTTCTAGTCTAGCATTCCAGCTGTTGTGCCAATTCTAAATTTTTTTGTCGAGGTAAGCTAAGTTCTAATCTAGCTTTCTTACTGTAACCCCTCTAGTTGTCCATTAGGAGTGATTTTTCCCTCTTTGGTACATCAAAGGTAGATCCATAGCTTTATCATTTCTTGATTTAGTTTGTATCTCTCTTGAATTATTGTTTTTTTATTTTTTATTTTATTATCAATTTGAGTTGAGAGCTTAGAACTTAGCTTACTAAACTCCATATACTTTAGGAATAGCATTCTTTACAGGTTTTACTTGTATGATTGCACCCTATTTCTAAGTGCATGAGAGCACTTCCATAGTGAGTGTTGCGTGCTTCTAATTAAGGTGCGATATTTTGACAATAAACGTGCCTGCCAATAGAATAAAATGTTTTCTTCCTGAACTGTTACTTTTCATAGGGAGCTTTATTGCCAGGATTAGCACTGATTGCATTAATATTGCTTATGAAGTAATGTATCTACCATTTAGCATTGATTGGATGCTTTCATCTTCAAGATAGATCTTGAGAAGACTTTTTCACAGCCACAATTGATTTATTTAAATTGCTTTCTTGGGTAGTTTCTCCCCTCAAAATATTTTCCCGTGGATTGTGCTCTCATTCCAGTGCCCAAATCAATAGGAATCTTAGTAGGAAATTTAAAAGTTAAAAGATTTTTGACAAGGTGGCTCTATTTCTATGATTATATTCGTCATCATAGCTGATGCTTTTCACAAAAATGTGAAATGCTTTTCTTTGAAAAACTGGATCATTGATTATTTTCTTTAGGCGATCCTTCTATTATTAGTATTTAGTTTGCTGGTGATATTTTGTTGTTCTTTGATGCTTGTTTTTTTAAGCCAATATTCTGATAATGATCATCTTCAAAGATATATGTGGCTTTAAAACCAAGTTCTTCAAATCTTCTCTAATTTACTTTGGTAGACAACCTGGTTTTCGTCCTATTTATTCTAGTATACAAGGTTGCTCACTAGAAACATGCCCCTTCAATTAATTAGTATACTAGGTTGCTCTCTTGAAACACGTCCCTCAATTAGTATACTAGGTTGCTCTCTTGAAACACGTCCCTTAATCATTTGATCTTAAAAAAAATGCTATTTGGAATTCTCTCATTTAATTAGTATGAAATTTCCTCTTGGTAAGGGAATATTCTATCTGTAGTTGATAGGACTGTGCTTATCAACAGTGTTAATTCTTATTTTTACATTGCATCTCTTTATTTTTAATTTCTAATTGGGTCGTCAAAAGCTGTGATCATATTAGAAGAAACTTTTGAGGTGGAGCTGAGGACTATAGTGGTATTTATCTCATCAAGTCAAATAATCTTTGCAGACCCGAAGATCAGGGAGGCATTAGCATCAAAGATCTAGATAGCGTAAATCTCTCTCTGTTTGGTAAATAGATCCATAAGTAAAAGATTTACTTATAAATCTTCCTGTTCTATTAGATATTTTTTTGCTGGTTCTATAATTCATGGCAATCATTTAAGCAACTTAACTTCCTTGTACTGTTTGTTTAGCAATGTCTCCAGTTGCGCCAACTTTTTTAGGCGGTTTTAAAAGCATTTGATCCCTATCAGCTAAACATATGTAATGATATGCACGATGGTAGAAGCATTAGCTTTTGAAAAGTTAAATTGTCCTCTTAACTGTCATCTTGTCACTTAATTCTTATTTCTCTTTCCTTAAGTATGATAATGATTCCATTGGATATTTTTATTCAAAATACGAGATGAGCATGTTTTTGGAGCATCACATTCTCTTATTTAAAAGATCACGATGAACTCTATCTCTTATTTAAAAGATCACATATTAATCAATTTTAACCAAATCTTGATAGTGGCCTACCTTCTTTACTTCCATCTTTTATGGTTAAATTAATAGAATTGGAGATAGAATTATAGCCCTAAGTATTATTATCGATAATAAGATGTTTAATATTAAAATGCTTATGCTCCTCAAATAGGCTTAAATACAGGTTCAAAAGAAAATATCAGGAATAATCTAAAAGTATTTATACAAATGATGCATCTTGAAGAAAGAATTTTTATTGAAGGAGATTTAAATGGAAATGTCCAATGGAAACGTCCGTAGAGTGGTTGAAGATTTTAGAAATATTCATGGTAGCTACGGTTTTGGAGTGACTAATGAACAAGGTAGAGTCATTTTAGATTTTACTTTAGCGTATAATTTTATTATTACTATTACTTTATTCAAGAAAAAAGATGAGCATCTTATTACTTATAAGAATGAATATAATTAAACATAAATTTATTATTTTCTGATGAGAAGAAGAGATCGTCGAGATTGTAAAGATTGTAAGGTCATTTCAAGTGATGATTTAAGTACCCAACATCGTTTATTAGTTCTAAATTTTAAAATAAAGAGTTATAAAATAAAGAATAATATGGCTTATCATCGTAAAATTAGATGAGAGAACCTAAAAGACACATAAAATTATTTTTATAAGTAAAATTCAAGATTTCAAAGTTTGGGATGTTTATGAAGAAACAAATGCTATGTGAGATAAAGTAACAAATACTATTAATCAAGTAGCAAGAGATGTACTTGAAGAATCAAAAGGAAAAAAAATATATATAAATAAAAAGATGAAGAAACAAATGTTATGTGAGATAAAGTAACAAATACTATTAATCAAGTAGCAAGAGATGTATTTGAAGAATCAAAAGGAAAAAAATATATAAATAAAATGAGTTGGTGGTTTGGTGGTGGAATAATGATGTGCAAGAAAAGATAAAATATAAAAAGTTATGTTATAAAAATTGCTTTAAATGTAAAAGCTTAGAGAATTGAGAAAAATATTAAACGGTTCGCAGGGAGTTTAAAAGAACAATCTGTGACGCTAAAAATCTTATTTTTAGTGATATTTATAATAAATTAAATACTACGGAAAGATTTAACTCAAGTAAATCTAGTTTAAACTAGTCAAACAAAGAGTAAGGAGACTAAAAAATATATGTTTAAACTAGTCAAACAAAGAGATAAGAAAAGGAAAGATTTAACTCAAGTGAAGTGTACTAAAGATGCAAATCAAAAAGTATTTTTCGTAGAAAATGATGTTTCTTAGAGATAGGATATTTAACATAGGTGGGTGAGTTTTTTGATAAATTTTTTTAATGAAGTTCCTGAAAATGCGATCGACCTTAGTGATCTTAATATTATTAATAAAAATAAAACGATTCATTTTTACCACCCCATTAATAAAAAATAAGTTGAGGAGGCTTTCAAAAAAATCAAGGGTGGAAAGTTTGTAGGACCTGATGATATCCCATTTAAAGTGTGGAAATATTTAGGAGATTTGAGAGTTACTTGGCTTATTAAACTCTTTAATATTATTTTAAAAATTGAAAAGATGTCTGAGGAGTGTATTTTGGTCCCCATTTTTAAGAATAAAGGGGATGCACAAGAATGTGTCTATTATAGAGGTATTAAGTTGATGTGTCATACTTTACAATTATGGGATAGGGTAAGTGAACAAAAGTTAAGACATATTACAAAGATTTCTCATAATTAATTTGGATTTATGTCGGGCAGGTTTATTATAGAAGCTATACATTTATCTGATGTGTCATACTTTAAAATTATGGGATAGGGTAAGTGAACAAAATTTAAGACATATTACAAAGATTTTTCATAATCAATTTGGATTTATGCCGGGCAGGTTTACTATAGAAGCTATACATTTATCGAGAGTTTTGGTGGAGAAGTTCAGAGATAATAAGGAGGATCTACATTTGATTTTTATTGATTTAGAAAAAGTTTACGATAAGGTTCCACGAGATATCCTTTGGAGAGTTCTTGAGACGAAAGGTGTTGATATGACTTATATTCAAGTCATTAAAGATATGTATGCTAGAGCTTTTACTTTTTTTCAAATTGAAGGAGGATTGACCAATTATTTTCCTATTTCTGTTGCATTACATAAGTGAAGGTTTTAAGCCCATATTTTTTGCTTTAGTTATGAATGGTCTTACTGGACATTTACAGGAGGATTTACCTTGGTGTATGCTTTTTGTTGATGATATCCTTCTTGTGGATAAGGCTAGAGAAAAATCCTAAGAAAAAGTTGATTTATGGAGGTCTACATTGGAGTCTAAAGGCCTTCATTTGAGTAGAACTAAAACTGAATACATGGAATGTAATTTTAGTAGTAGTAGTTCTAGGGGCAGAAGTGTAACTTTGGGTGATCAAATTATTAAAAGGTATGAACGTTTAGATATCTTTGGTCTGTTGTTCAAAGTGATGGTGATATAGATGGTAATGTTAATATGGCTGTTAAAAAAGCTTGTTGTTCGCGAACAACTCTTTGTTTATTTAATGGCTGTCAAAAAAGCTCGTTGTTCGCGAACAGCTCTTTGTTTACTTAATAAGTAGCTCGTGTTTGCCGAACGCGAACAAATTTTTAAAGCTCGAATTATAAACGAGTCAAACACGAACAGCTCTTTGTTCGCTCGTGTTCGGTTCATTTTTAAGTTTAACGAGCCAATTTCTAGCTGAACACGAGCCGAACACTAAAACGAATATTTAAATCGAGTCGAACACGAACATTGTTCACGAGCCGATTTCGAACACGTGCTATTTTGAACGAGCCGAACGCTCAAGCTCGGCTCGCTTAAAGCCCTTGTTAGGTAGAATTCAAGTTGGTTGAAGTGGAGGAATGCTTCGGGCCTTTTGTGTGATATAAAAGTACTGCTTAGACTGAAAGGAAAATTTTATAAGAGGGTGGTGAGACCTGCAATGCTCTATGGCGTTGAATGTTGGTCTTTAAAAGAGAAGTATAATACTAAGTTAAGTGTTGTTGAGATGAGAATGATTAGGTGGATGTGTGGCTTTACATCTAGAGACAATGTGAAATGATTATATCTGTAATTATATCCGTGATAGGGTTGGTGTAGCTCCAGTGACGGACAAAATTAGAGAAAGTCGTCTTAGATGGTTTGGTCACATTAAACGTCGACCATCTGATGATTCGATTAGGAGATATATGTTTTAGATTCGACTTATGTTAAGAAAAACAAAGGTAGACCTAGGAAGACTTGGTCTTATTGTATAAAAAAATGATCTTAATTTATTAGAAATGAATGAAAATATGACACTAAATAGGACGCAATGGAGAAAAAGGATTCATGTAGTCGACCCCACATAGTGGGATTAAGGCTTTGTTGTTGTTGTTGTAACTCTTTTCTTATGGATGGAGATTTTATTTTTTGTAGCTCTTAGGTTTGTATATATTTTGCTTCTCCCAAAATTGAAGTTCTCGCCTACCTTTTTTTATCGTTTTATAAGTTCTCACCTAGTTTCTATTCATAAGAACAGATCATAGTGAACCCTCTTTTTTTGAAGGAATTGTTATTGCTCTTATGTATGGGACATGCTGGAGGAAGATTTCCATATCTTGTTTGGTTGTGATTCTAACTCTGATATTTGGAAGAGATTGTCTTTTTTTTTTCTCCTTGCTTATTATAAACTTGGATTCAACTTTTACTTGTTGGAGAAGCACTTCCAATGAGTCATTTGTTGTTATCAATTTCTCAACACATTAGATTATGCGTTAAAATTTTATATAATAACGTTGTTTTTTCTTCCTTTGCTTAGGGTAGTTATGCTTTTTATTTTTTATTTGTGAACCCTTTTATTATCTTCCAACGAATTTAAGGTTCTCAAGTAATTGTCGTGGTTTATGCTATTCCTTCAAATAATCCTTGCATTCTCTTTTAGATGTAGTCAATGACTAAGATTGGTGACTTCTTACATTCGCAAGCTGATTGAAAACCATTTTACTCTGAGGTTAGGTAAGATGACATTGTTCCCAGTGAGAATTAGGAGCTTTACTGACCACCCTCTTTTGCCGCAGCCCTTTCACAGTTTTTCTTTGTTTATTGCTCAATCTTAAGCTTAATAAAATATATGTAAAGTATATTATTTCGATTCTTACTTCCATTTTATTATACTTATAGATTAAATTTATAATATTACAATTAGATTATCTATGTTATATGTATTTCGGTGTTTGGAGGCAAATAAGTTATTGATAACCTCAGTGTAGCATAAATAATATGGGCATTTACATATTTCCACAAAATTCTTATGTATTTACATATATAACACCTAAAGTTCCATATTTACATGCATATCACTCAAATCCTTAATATCACATGAAAAATACTACTATCACCTAGTTTTTAAAAGTAGAATACATCTTTTTATGCTTATGTTTATCACACCAAGGTATTATGCATGTAAATATGAGAGTTTAGGTGTTAAATATATAAATACATAAGAATTGTGTGGTATGTATGTAAATTTTCTTAAATAATAATGTTAAGATAAATTTAGTGCAAAACTAAGAAGGCCTGTGGTTGGAATGAGACGAGTTTCTGCATAAATTAGGGCATAAATAATAAATTTTATTTCATCGGTACCATGTCAAAACGATACAATTCCTAATACATAAAAGATAAATCTACAATTTGTAGGTAGACAGTTCTCTTCCAAACTCTAGCCTTAAGATTCAAGACAAAAATCACTTAACCTAACCCTAAACATATTGAGCCCTATTTATACCCTACAATAATAACTAATAAATGAGTAAATTGCCCTTTTAGTCTTGTGCTTAATAGAAGTCGTACAATTATTTATTTGGCTCGGCATTGACTCACTGGAGCACGAGGCAGATGACGCCATAGACGCTGGTTTAATAGAATATCCAAGAAATGATTATGTTAAAGAGTGATAATGGAAAGAACACCTATTTGAATTTTGAAGATGCACTTTAGTGTATTATCTATTTACATGGATTGTAAGAAATGGCATCATAAGACAAGAAGATAAAATTAATATAGAAGGATTAGGAATGAAACATACTGAACTAAAGGAATAAGGACTGAAGTTATACAAAAAGATTTGTGCCTAATTGTTTCAATATATCATGCATCACTCAGAAATAATCGGTTCAGAATGAGGACAGTAAAGCAACTCCAGCTAGTTGGGATATGGCCAATAAAGACAATGATGATGAGTTTATTGTTTGTAAGATTATGCTACGGGCCTTTGATTATTTATTTTACTCTTATGTTATATAATTATTTTCTTTTTCTTTTGCTTAGATGGAAGAGTCCTCAAGCATGTATGTTTTTTTTTTGTCGGGATATTGTATCTGTGTATTTATGGATATGCATATGCAGATCTCTCTTTATAGATTTCTTTTTTGTTTTTGTTTGGTATTTGCTAACATGTTCATGTACAACTTTAATGTATTGCGTATCCCTTATAAAATTTGTTTCATTCTTGCTTAATCAGCATCTATTCTTTATGTTTTGCAGCACTTAAGATTCTTTTCTACATAATATTAAACTTGGGTGTTATTTTTATGAATTTAGGCATACCTTTGATATCCAAGAAAAAAGTGATATGCTTGGTTAATCTCTAGTTAAAAGGGTCACATATGAAATCAAATTAATCATTGGGTCGTGTTCACTTGTTGCTGAAAACCATGAGATAGATGTAGGCAAAGAAGATTGTAAGAATAATGTTGGTGAGGAAGAGAGATTTGTTGGATCATTGTACACATCAATAGAGTATTAAATTGTTCTTGTTAATTTATGATATAAGAATAGCTGTCATTTCTGCTTCATAAAAAAAAAATTGACTGACAGTTCCTGGTTTGAGAAGTGCATAGGTGGCACCTAGGCAGCATTTATAATTGAATCACTTGTAACGGAGCGGCTATTTATTGTAATTGCTCAAATTTTTATTAGCTTTAAAAGAAAATGGATTGATTAGCTAGCATGCTTCATTCTATTTGTTAGCAAGCATATTTCGCACAATTAATGTTCTTGGTTTTTTTTCAGCCAGGATTATGAACTGTCAACTTGCTAGCTGGCTTTAGTTAAGCGGCAATTAAAACATAGTCTTTGTTGCAGGTGTGGATATCAGTATGAATACTCATCTGAAGACTGTGAAGCTTACACTCAGAGGTAAAAATCCTGTTACTCTTGATCACCTGAGTGTGCGGGGCAACAATATTCGGTACGTTATTCTTCCCGACAGCTTGAATCTGGAGACGTTATTGGTGGAGGAGACGCCTCGGGTTAAGCCGAAGAAGCCTACTGCTGGTACTTGTTTTTTATTTTTGGGGCATTTACTTGCATACGAGCTAATTCCTATATATTTACATATCTAACACCTATACTTTCATATCACATAAAAATACCACCATTTTGACTTTTTTAAAAAGAAATACACTTTCTCATGCATTGGTAAGTTGGCATGTATGTAAATCTTCTTTATTATTATTTTTTATTTTTTAATTATTCCATTTGAAGCACTATTTGTATAGTCTGTGCTAAATCTCGTCTTCTATGTTACAGGGAGGCCAATGGGTCGAGGTCGGGGTCGGGGTCGTGGCCGTGGTGGTCGTGGCCGCGGCCGTTAACTCCATAAACAGCATTAGACACTTGAACCACCTTTTTTTTTTTTCTCTCCCTAAAGAGGCTTAGCAAGTAATGGGAACTTGATCCGAATTTATAACCAAGGAGAAACCAGGCTTCTGCGTACATCTCTTGAATACATAATGTTGTCCTTTAGTCAGACTGTTACGGTAACGCTCAGTTGGAAATGTATTATTAAAACATGATAGAACTGTGCTTGGTTAGTAGGATGCAACTTTGCGCTCGTGTTTGATCATGGTATGTTGGAGAAATTCGAGATTTAGACAGCTTCATTGTGTTTTAGTTCGTATTTAATGCTGCTATTCTTTTGCTTTTCAAGAAATAGGGATCGCAGTGATTGGAACTGTTTTGCTTTTCAAGAAATAGGGATCGCAGTGATTGGTAGATCGCAGTGATTGGAACTGTTTAAGTATTTCTTCAATGACTTTTTGTTTTTAAGGAAATTTTGAAGGTCATGATCAGCTTTTCATAAGTAAAATATTTTGAGCAAGGCATCACAAAATTGAGTAGATAGAATAAACCCTATTAAGACAACCAAAAAAGAAAGGAAAATAGAAAAACAAAAAGATGAACTTATCAAACTAATATTAGAAGCACAGGCGTCCATTAATAATTTCTTTTTGGGGGCATTTACATGTATAACATACAATCATTACGTATTTATGTATCTAACACCTAAACATTCATATTTACATGCATACCACTCAAATCTTTAATATCATATTATAAGCATTACTTTCACATCTTTTTTTTTTTAAAGTGAAACGCACAATTTCATGCATGGTTTTAAGATACCAGTGCTGGAAGTGTACATATCAAATAATGGGTGTTAGATGTGTAAATACATAAGAATTGTGCGGCATGTATATAAACTTCACATTTTCTTTTTGTGCATTTAAGGACATAGCACACTTCTTATGTCTTTACATATCTAAAGCCTTAATTTTTTGTATTTACAAGCAACAGTCAAATCCTTAATATCACATCAAAATATTAATTTTATTTAATTTTTAAAAATGAATACACCATTTTAAGGATAATTTTAGGACGCCAATGTGTACTAAGTGTAACTATAAAAGTTTTGGCGTTAGATGTTATTGAATGCTAGCAAATTTGTGACAGGAGAGTGATAATTTAATATAACATTGTACGAAGATTCAACATATAACAATTGTAACAATGCTATCAAAGTCTTAGAGCTTATAACAATCGTAGTTGGCTATAACAATTGTCGTTGGTGGTTGACAACAACCTCTGGTGGTTAACAAAAGACTCTAGTTGTCAATTGTGATCTCAGGTGATTGACAACAACTGTCGGGACTTTAAGAGTTAAGTTTTAATAGCCAGCTAACTTTTCTATTCTCTTCCTATTCATTCAAGTTAAGAATGAGGGCCTATTCATTGTTTTTAAGAGTGGTATTTTGGTAAATTTAGCATGAATCTCAAAATACTCTTTTTGGTCTCATTTACTCCCTCAATCATAGGTAATTTTTTCAACATTTAAGTGCCTTAGCGACCTTGAAATTAAATAATTTGGGACCTGTTGGATTTCTCTTGTCGAGCCGCTCGATCTGACTATAAACATGACAAATTTTGATATTATTTAACCTTCCAATTGATCCACCAAAGCCTTCAACCACACTTTTAAGTGTTTGATTTAGACATATTTGACATCGAATCACTTTCAGCATTATTGAGATCGTCTTGGCGAGATCCTCAGCTTAATTATAAACTTGTTGCAATCAGGCTTCAAATGATCTTGAATTTGAATTTAGAACGTTTCTTGAACAAAATGCATCAAGATTTGTGCCTGGTGATTGAAATTTGTGTGACATGCATATAAATTCCTTTTTATCTAATGAGTGCTCTAATTAGGCTCTTTGAAGTTCTCCACTTTTTCTGAGTAAATAAGTACTCTCGGCGGCCAATGATCAAATCAAAGACATGTACCATAACTTCCCTGTCTTTTTTTTTTTTTTATTATCAAATGATCAAATCAAAGACATGTACCATAACTTCCCTGTCTTTTTTTCTTATTATCCGCACATAAGAATAGAAGTTACACAAAATATATGTTGAAGAGATTTTAAAAAACCGATAGCATATGAAGATCTTGTTTATTGTAGCTTAAGAGTTTCTCAAAACATATACAATAAAAGAGATGAATTATTACATGAAAAAAAAATATTAGGATGGAAATTTTTTTTTGTAAAAAATACTTTGATTTTTATTTAGAATGTATTTAGTTGTTATCACAAATGATGATTGTGATTACACACTTTCATGAACATATCTTAATTTGATAAGAACGAGTCAACTTGCTAGCTCAATTTAGTAAAATAAATGTAATAGCATGTTTGTGATGAAGCTTAGTGTTGAATTGTGGTTTGCCCATGAATCACACCCTAATGAATAGAGCAAGAAGGAAGAGAGCTAGAGAGGGCGAGAGAGAGAGATAGAGAGTGAGAGAGAGAGAGAGAGGGAGAAAGAGAAGAGTGAATAGTAGATGAACGGAGGGCGAGAGAGAGAGATAGAGAGTGAGAGAGAGAAGAGTGAATAGTAGATGAACACTAAATTATATCAATCGTGTTGACGTATTCCGACTTTTTTTGGCTAAACCAGGTATATCACTCCAAAACCAAAGCTTACCAAAAGAGTTCTTCCTTCAGCTATTAAGCTAGAGTAACAAGAGCTATTGTGGGCTCTAGGTCTCACACTTCTAACATCTCCTTCTCAAAGTGAGTGATGAACAAGAAAAGGCTCATGTTCTATCCCTGTATGATATTGAATTATGGTAGATTATCCCAGAAGTGTAATGTATCGAAGATTTAATGGTTGGATCAATGTGAACAATTCCTTGAAGATACATCACCTAATGAACAAATTTGATTAAAATAAGCTAAACTTCTCATTATTTCTTATATGAATCAACTGCTCCTTTAGAATAAAGAATTTTAAGATGAAAGGTTGTGAAGTGAGGAAAATTCAAGGTACAATGCCAACAAGAAATATGAATTTTCACAATGTCTTTATGAGGCAAACTTTGCAAGGCTCAGTTTAGTGTGATGAAAATTTTGAATCACAATAGTTTTAAAAAATTAAGACTCTTAGGATAAATTAAATGCTAACGATTACACACAGACATAATAGAGTCCATTGAAGTGTAATTTACGTCAAAGAGAGCTAGTTAAGATGGGGCCTTATCGGCAGTGATGGTGACCAGGTTGTCACCGCCAAATAACAACTTCAAATGCCTATGAAGTTGATCTTGGTACTACAAGCTTATAAACTCAAATCAATGCACTTTATCATGCATTAGTAATGTCTTGTTGAACTATGATTTAATTAGACACTCACTGATTTATTATAAACCAAAACTCATGATCATAAAAATACCAATTTTGATACTTTTTTGAACCTATTTTCTTTATGTTTGTGCTTATATTTTAAGTAAAGTACTAGTAACTAGCATTCAAAAAAGTTGAACCTAAAAAATAATATGTACAATTCCAACCTGTGAGCTCACAGTGGAAAATTAAACCCTCAACCACTATGTTGCAGGTAAGTGCACATTAAAAAAATATCATTTAAATAAATTTTTCGTATCTCACATAAAACATTTATGCTATAGATAATATAATTTGTGAGCGACCAAGAGCCTTACCCAAGAAAAGTTTTTGGTCAATTTTGATTCCATGATATTCTTTTGAAGCTTCGACAAAATTTTTTTTCCTAATGCTGTATCCATCTATCAACTGATGGTCAACTCTCATAAATCGTCAGAGAGTGATAGTGAAACCCTAGAGGCAAATTGCTGTTGATAATGTATCGATGTTTAACTGCAAGATGTCTGTCGATCACTGACATACCTCTCACTACCCTTCTCTTGCCATTCATTTAGGTCTTCTAACCTCATTAATCACATTCACCCTTCCCTTCTATGTAAACACCCAAAACTTCTATGACAATGGATGAGAGATTGTAGGATTTAGTAAATCCGATTTTAATAAATCCTGAAATCCTATGAAACTATGAAACTGTTTGATGGTTTCTGCTATAATTTAAAAATCTATTATGCTTGCTATTTTAACAACAAATCAGAGCACGATTTAGTAAATTATGTAAATTCAGTTTTTTTAAAATATTTCAAAGGAGCCAAAATATGCTAGCTTCTTAAATTCAATTAATATTTTATTTTAAATTATGATAATTAATAATTATATATATGTTAAACTGATTAATTTTTAATAAAATTTTTATTAAATTAATTATTAAATAAAAGTTTGACATTTAAAAAATAATAATTAATTTGTTAGTAATTATATTAATTAATAATTTCTTATAAATTTATTGAGTAAATGAAAAATTAATCTTTATTTTTTATTAATTGATAATCAAATAATAAATATGAATTTATTTAACAATAATTAATCTGATAATTTTTAATTAGGTATTAATTATTAATAACTTAACTAATAAAATTAAGTTAAATAAAATTAATCCACAAATGTAAACCCTCGCTTACAGAACTACTCTCTCCGCGAAGAAAAAATATTACCTCAAAAGTACTGATGCATCAGTACTCCAATGAGGGGGTGCCACGTAAGCAATAGTGGTGCCTACATGACACCCCCTCATTGGGTTAAATAAAATTAATCCACAAATGTAAACCCTCGCTTACAGAACTACTCTCTCCGCGAAACCCTCGCATGTCCCTCCTCTTCTCTCCGTTTCGTCGAAGGTCGTCGAAAACCATCGCCTTCGTCCCCGAGCCCATTCGATAGTCGCAATTGGAGCAAAAGCAACAACGGGTTCGCGGCTTCCAGAGATCCGAAACTTCCATTTTTCTCCTCCCTCCGCTCCTCTCCTACCCGAAACCATCGAGGAAGGTAACTTCACATCGTCTTTTTTGCGCGAAGCGTACTGGATTTACTAAATCTACCGATTCAGGGGATTTAGTAAATCCGGGATTTATGGCCGAAATCCGTGAAATCCGGATTTATGGCCTTATTTTGTTCTAAATGACCGTCTGGCAATATTTAGCTTAAATGCAGCTTAAAACCTGCTTTAAATCCGTTACCAGAGGCTCTTAAGTGATTTGGTGAGGGGAGGTTATTAAAAAAAATAAAGGAATTTGTTATATTTTGAGAAATTCCAATTGTGTTAACTTGTGATCTTCGTAGGAAATTGAAGATAACAGGTCACCAAAATACAAGAATTTAACAATCTACGTCTCTTTTATTTGTTTTTTGGGGAAATATGAGGGCCACAACCAGCTTTATTGAAAAAAGAATGAAAACAGGGATAAAACCACAAATACAACACAACACAAAACCTTATAAACCCTAAAAGAAACAACACGGAGAATAGAAGAAAAAAGAGAATAACAAACACCAACTTTTACAGAGCACCACAGAGAAAAGAACTCTCCCTCCAACAATATCATCAAGAAGCATCCAAGGAATGAACTCTTCAGAGAGCTACAACTCCATTTAACCAAAAGGCTGAGCCGCCATCAAACAGACCATCTCCATGGATCCATCAATGAAAAAGGACACCACGTACAACAACTCTATGAGCAATATCTCCAAAGAACAACCAATGAAAGGAGCTCCCCAATAAGCAGCGACCACACTCTTAAATGATCATGCAAAGTAGATAGCTTCCACGGAACAAGAACATAGCAACCTCTCAATAGAATCAACAATGAAAAGAGCTCCCATCTAACGGCGACCGCGCCTGAGAACAAACAAGAAAAACTCTCCAAACAATAACTACACATCCAACAACAAACAACAATCTCCAGGGTACAAAATATAAACCCATGGAAACGCCGAAAGAAATAAAAAAAAAGAATGAGCTCAGCCAAACCAACTTCCAATCTCAAAGGAACCATCCAAATTTAAAGAAAATAAATTCTTGTTTTAAAGGAATAAACAATCTAATATATAGAAAAAACACCAAATCTCACAAATGATGCTAGATAAGATCAAATAAACTGCAGACCAACCTCAAGAAAGCATATCATACAATTAGGAAAAAGGGACTCAAATACATAAAATAAAATTCATTAAAAGGTAGAGAACAAACAGCTGAGCTTAATGAATCAAACAATGTAGAAGAGTAAACCAGGAAAAAAATTTAAAGAATGGTTAATACTAATACTCTAAGAGAGGATATGATATATAATAGCTCAAACCAAAAAACAGCCCCATAAGCAAAGAAAAAGAGTAGTATCGATAATCTCTGTAAAATATCCAACAAAAAGTAAAAACGAAGAGAAGGAAAACTACATCAGAACAAAAGAAAAAAGAACAAGGAAAAACAAAAAACTACAAGAACCAAAACAAAACACTCAGAAACCAAAAGGAACTGCTAGATTCAACAGATAGCATACCCAGAACAGAACAACAACAACGAAGCCAAACACAATAAATCCACAATACCAAAAACAGGAAGATTCAATTCAAATAGATATCAAAACCTCTCAAAACACAAAACTTAAAGAGTATAAAAATTAAAGATACAAATTTTTCATTTTAATTTCACTGCTTTGTTTGACGCATTAAAATGTTCATGTCGGATGTTTGCCTTGCAATGTCTGGAACGTTGGTAATAATTTCAAAATTTTCTAGAGTTGTGAGCTATTTTCAAAATAAAATACACGGATACATGAACAGTATAAATTTTCTGAATTTGAGTATATTTCAGATGCTCTCTAATTTTTATGAATTGAAAGCATGCATCTACTGACGTGCTGTTCTTTATTAGAAAGCAACAAGATGATATTTCTCTGCACCTGAGCTGAATTAATTTTTATGATATGGCAGTGATATTCAACAATGTCTTCAAAAAAGCATTACAAGGAAAAAGTTTCACGAAAGAAGTAAGTTGTACACTCAGCCTCTGTTTTCACTCTATTCCTTATACTTGTCACTGTTTTAAAATGACATTTTGTTGGTTTTAGAGTTTTATAGGTATCACAACTTATGCTATTGTTTCTCTGATTGCAAAAATGCTGTTATTGTCATCTGAAATATTGTAATTCAGGTTCTTTGGTCCACCTTTATATTCATTTCTCTTTAAATCTACATGTGGTTTCACATCTAGCGTAGCTAGTTTCTATCTTTGAATAATTTTTACCATTCTAAGTCCATGTATCTTTTTAGAAAACCTTTCACTTTAATCTTATCCTCTCATTTTGAAATTTTTCATCTTCTATCCATATACCTGGGTCACATCAGCCTTTTTTTTTTCTTTTGCTTTATTGTATGTTACCATGACATTCTCCATAAGGCTATGTTCATTTATGTTATAAGCAGCCAATGCATGATATGCTCTTATCACAAAAAACCACTGAGGTGTCATATACTTTTTCATATTAACAACTTTATTCAATTCTAGTTATAACTTACTCAATAATCCTCATGTTTTGCTTATATTTTTTTTTGTCCATTTTCACTTACATATCCCAAATTATTGCACATTAAATCCTCATTTTTTTTGCTTCTCTAATTTTGAGTTCCTTACGTTTATGTTTCTCCATTATTTAAATTTGCATTGAAAATAAAATTTTATTTACACCATAATTCAAATAATTTTGGTCTTTTTTGCAGTATAAAAGTTATAAAAGAGGAAGCATATTTTAAAATATAAGGGTTTTAGCATTAGTAAAAGAAAGGTTGAGTACAACATACTATTTTAGAGGAAGCGGCAGTAATAATCATTAGCAGTGACGTTGGAGGATCAATTGAAATAAAAGTGCAATAGCTTTTGCTATCTTGGTTCCATTCTATTATAGATTGAGATATAAGTGAGGATAATTTGTAAAGTTAAACTTGGATGTTTAGATAAAGAGGTACCTTATATGCATTTAGGAAAGGGCATGCACTAGAAATAATTTGTGAGTTAAACTTGAGCTATGCTATGCACATCTTCAATTTCTTTGAAAACACTTGTCTTTCTGGCAAAGTATGTTGTCCCAAGCAATATTGGGAATTCAATATAGATAGATCCAATTAAAAGTGATTTTAGTGAGGTGTTGGGCCGGTAGATATTTAGGGGCATTTACAAAGAAGAGTGAATAATGCATCATTAGGGCTGAGAGAAAAAAAAACTAACGTGGAAGTACTATGAAGGAAAATTGGTTGGAGAAGGTAACTCGGCTAGAAGCCGTGAGAAAAAAAAACTAGCATAAACTAGAGTTTCACACCAAAGGCAATGCTTAATATGGCTTACTGTAGTTTAATAAAGATTTTTAAAGCATGCTTCAAATGGAGTAGATAAGGATCTACCCTAATGATTTTACACCGTTTTATCTTATTTTTTTGTAGATCTTTTAATTTGATTTGGTGTTACTTGTAATTTATGAAGCTTGGGTTCTTTTCGAAGCTACTTGCATTTGTGCTTGAAATGTGTTATTTTATGGCACACCTTGAACATGGTTTGACTTGTTTGATAAATTGTTACAAAATTTTCATGTTTTTTCATCAAATGAAGACAAATGGAACACGGCTAGGACTGGTCTCCAACAAATTCAGAATACCCCTTGAACAACTCCTTATACATGTGACATAATATCTAGTAGAAATCTTTAATTTCTTGTGCTAAATTTTTGTCCTCCGTCAGATGTGTGCCTACAATATAATATGATAGTATTATAACATGCTCCCTATCTTTTTTGTTATTTGTCATATGCAATTGAATTTCTGGTCATTTAATTAAGGAAGTATTATGAAAATAATGTTACTTATGATTGCATATTTTCATAGTCTAAGTTTGCCGTATGGTTTTACCCAGAAATATTGCTATTATATGTATTTTAATGCATCACATGCGTTTAACATACAAAATGATCTTCTGGCACTGCCTTCATGTTTTTTTTGGATGCACTGGACTCATCCATGTTTATGCTTCATATAATTAAACAGATGAATAGTCATTTTGTTACCGGAACAAGGTGCCAACTTTCATCTTTGCCTTTATCTAGTACGCCAATTTGTTTCTTGTTGAGTTTATTTGTCAACAAGATAAAATATAAGTTAATTGATGAATTATCACTATCTCAACAAGATAAAATATAAGTTAATTGATGAATTATTACTATATATTTAGATGTGTCATGGCCCTATTCATGTAAATCCATCATTTTTTTCATGAAAAATTATCTTTCTCGCTTAAACATTTTTTTTCATGATTTTGTCAGCACTAGTTACCATTAATCATCCTCCTCATCATCAAGGTTAGGTAAAAGCTGGCCTATCGTTATTTTACTCCATTGGGGTAACAGTATTCATTCTATAAACTGAACGAGTGAAAATCTGGATCACATTATGTCAATGGCTCAATGCTTACCAATAACGCATTTCCTATTATAAAACGTATATTGATTAGCACGTGTGCTCAGTTCAAGTTTGCGTTTATCTGCTTGTATTTATTAGTTTCCAGCCCATTTAATTTCATTCTTGGTCTGCTATTTGTTATTTATTTAATATGTACAAAATTTCTTCGTTGTTTAACAGAGAGGAAAAGCAAGAACTACCTGAGGCACCAAAATATCGAGATCGTGCTAAGGAACGCAGAGAAGATCAAAATCCTGATTATGAGCCCACGGAGTTGGGTTCATTTCATGCCGTAGCTCCTCCTGGGACAGTTGATTTAAGGTCAGTATCATATCTCAAGTTTAAACAGAAAGTTTGATGACAAACCTCATTTTAATTGTTCAGATTCATTCACCTCTTGAAAATGAGGCTTATCTGTTAGCTTCTGCTGATTTATCTTTGCAGAGTTGCTGATGCACATAAGATATCTATTGAGAATAGCAAGTATCTTGGAGGTTTGTACACATGATCTCTTGCTTAGTTCTTTGAAGTACACACATTTGTCTGATTAATTCCTGATATGTTGTATGATTTGGTAATTTGTTGAAGGAACATACCATATTTTGGATTTTATTGGGAACTGATTTTCTGTGTTAGGTTGGATAAAACTAATTTGCACTACCTTCACTGGTGCATGATAATGGAGATTAACATTAAAGCTGGTGGTTCTGTAAATAAATGCCTTGTGCCTTGTGCCTTGTGCTAGCAAGGCAACTAAGCGGCGAATACCATGCTATCCTTGCCTGAAATGTAAATGGACGGTACTCATGGGCCGAGGCACCGCAAATATATTTTGGTTTTTATCTTTAGAAATTTTTATAGTGTGATATTATCTACATTGTGTTAAGGACTTGAAACGTTTATATTTTATTGTCAAGGTAGTCATGAATTCTTTTGTTGTGCTATATATGAACTTTCATATGAAGTTTACATTGTTTTGTATTGGTTTTGGAGCTTATTCAGAATATTGAGGTGACTTGATACATATTGTTTATTGATGACATACTTATGATCAATGAGACACCCATTGTAATGAATGCATAATCAAAATGATGGAGAGAGTTCTTAGAATATAAATGATAGCGTTAGTAGAACAAAGATTGAATATATGAAATACAGTATTAATGGATGTAATATTAACAATTATCTATGAAATTACTAGAAATTAAGTAATGTGGAGGTGTGTTAGTTTTAGGTATTTTTGATGCATTATACAAAAAGAATTGAGATATAAATGTGGATATATATTTTTTTTTGTGTTAAGGCTAAGTGGTTAAAATAGAAAAGTGTCCTATAGTATATGCGATAAGGGGATTATGGAGAAACGAAGGAAAATTTTATTGAACCGTAATTAGGTCGATGATGCATGGATCTAAATGTTCGTTTGGAAAATATTCATAAGTTGAGCATGAGAAAAATAAGAAATTTTAAATGAATGTGTGCAAATTTATGAATGATAAATTATGAAATGATTATATATTAGATGACAATTGGAATGACATCTATTTAAAATGGGGTGATTGAAAATAGACTTGGATGGTTTGGCTATGGGTAATGAAGGATAAAAGGTACACCCATTAGATGAGTAGATGAAATTAGTTTTATGGGGTTAAGAAGGATAAGAGATATACTTTTCATGACGTAGAAGTTGTTTAAAATGATTTGCAAAGATTATGTTTAACAACATGCACATCTTTCAACATGATTGGATGCAAAATTAGGATTCATATTGATGACCTTAACCAGATTGGATAAGACTGATGATGACGATGTGATTAGAACAATTGATGCTTTGTCTGAATGGTTTTCTATTCCATTTACCAACTTCTTAATTTTTTTTAGCTATTAACCTTGTTGATATACTGATCCATAGCTTATTTTTTTCCCTCAATCCACTAAAGCTCCTTTAGGTTTCGAGGCATTGTTAGTATGATGAAGTGGGTTACTATATTTTATGGAGAAGAATTCAACTAACTATGTTGTCTCTCTAATTCACCATATTTTTCTTACCTTATCCCCTTTTATTAGGTTTTTAAGGTGACATTAATATAATGGGCATGAGCGTGATTTCCCTAGGGCATAGTGCCAAATATCAAGTGCACAGACGTGTATTTATTGACAACATGAGTTATTACAAGTTAATTGCACTTTTGAATCATGAGTGCTTCCCGTTATTATTGCAAATTCAACATTTCCATGATGGTATGCTCATTTATTTGCCTAATTTTTCTGTGCGGACTCCTGACGTAGCTTTACGTGCCGCGGAGGTTATTTCTGGGTTATTTTCAATAATCCAGAAATAACCCGTGGTCTTTATTTTTGGGTTATTTCTGGGTTATTTCGGGGTTATTTCGGGATTATTGAATTTCGGGATTATTGAAAATAACCCAGAAAATAACTCAGGAATAACCTCCGCGGCACGTAGAGCTACGTCAGGAGTCCGAACAGAAAATGCGCTCCATTTATTTTAAGTTATGTAGGAAAAAAGGCTGTTTTTATTGATATCTCTAGTGATCTAAACTCAAGGCTTGGGCAATCTCTTTGGTTCAGGTTTATTTGTTGGGAATCTCGGTTTCATTCTCTCTCTCTCTCTCTCTCTCTCTCTCTCTCTCTTGTGTGATAGATAGATAAAAATGATCCATATGTGGAACAATTATTTGCAAAAGTGGGCTAGCTTTAAGTGTGTTTGGCATCAACTAGAATGACATTAAAGAAGTAATCTAGCAAGTGGTTGGCAAAGTAATTTAAATAAAGAGAAAAAGTGTTGCTATAGAAACAACACACCATCCTTACCTTAATCGATGACGAGTTATTGATGGTGGTTTGCTTGATACACATTTCAGTGGCATTTGTATTGGAACATTTACCTTGCCAAGGTAAGACTGCAAGTTGGAATATTGTCAATCATTTTAATTCATGGACTGGTTGGTTTGGAAATAGGCCGTTCAGAATCAGTTTAGATTTCCTTGGATTTATGGTTCATGTCCAAAACCTTTTAAGTAGTTCTAGGCCGTTCAGAATCAGTTTAGATTTCCTTGGATTATTCATGATCTCCTTGGAAATGGTTCATGTCCAAAACCTTTTAAGTAGTTCGGAGAAAGTTCTTGGGTGTTTGTGAGTGTGTCACTTGCTTATATTTTAGGATTTTGGGATTAGTTCTTCCCAACCTAACTACCGAATAGAATAATTGAAATCTCAGAATGCTTCCAAAGTCCCTGGTTACTCTACCAAGTCGCTCAATATAGTGATAAATGGCCCAATTTGAATGATTAGGATTTTATGCAATGCAGATTAACAACTCGCTCAGAATTGATGCTTGATATATTATACAAACTTAAAAAAATGTTACTATAATAAAGTTCTAGCCTCTTTAGAAACTCTCTCTTTAGTCTCCTCTAATCAGTGCTTCTGACTTTTCCTTCTTAAATTTCTGCCTACCTTTGCTATTCTATGATTTTATCTTTTAATAGTGAGGCAGTTAACTGATTTTAGCAAAATAGAGATCAAAAGACAGCTGAGCACTTGGTTTCTTTGCTGGATCTGATATCAGAAAATGGAGACAGGTGGGGAAGCAAAAAATTCTTAAATCTTCGATTATGCAGGCAAAATAAGATAATTCCTCAATGCTAACAAGGGATTACAAAATCCCTTAATTTTCTCGTTATGGATTGACCACCCCTTCCAGTAGTGGATTTGGTGTTGCAAATTGATCAAAATCATCTAGGAACTAGTAAAAATTTTAAGAATCCTTACAATCAATTTTAAATGATCTTAACTATCCAGAAAATTTTGGAGAATGGAAGCCTTAAAAAAATTTAAATTAGATTCTAATTTTGCTCCTAAACTGATGTCATTATTTTTGACTTGCAGTTGAAAAAAAAAATCTTCGACTTGAAGTTGGTTTTTGTTTATGTTTGATATATATTGTGATTTCTTAGTGGTAAAAAATGGTTGGTATGATATTCACTTAATATATTTTATTTTGCACGTTTACAGGAGACATTGAACACACTCATTTGGTCAAAGGCTTGGATTATGCTTTACTTAACAAAGTTAGGAGTGAAATGGACAAGAAAGCAGATGATGAAGATGGAAATGATGGCAATTCAAGGTTAGAGTTTTCAACTGATCTTCATTCTTAATTTTCTTAAGCAATTCGAGCTTGTTTTCTTGATGGTCTGAACAATATATATATATATATATATATATATACACACACCTGAACATTTGCTTGCATTGGATTTTTAATATGTGTTTGTTACCCCCTATTTTGCAATTTTGTCATGTTTATTTGTATATATTTATTTAAGATTTTGGTGAAAAGTAAATTTAGTATTCGTTAGCTTTACAATTTTGTTATTCTGCTCTTTTTTGTGTTTATTTTTCCGTCCACACAAGCTGTGAACCATATCCTTTTTAAGGTAGGATTGGTGTCCAAGAAGTTGTTAGTGGATTTGGATTTTTTCATTAGGTGCTGTAGTGTGCAAAGGTGCGTCACTGTCACACCTATTCATGGTTGGTGGCTAGATTTTCCAACCAAACCACCCAAGGCATTGAAAATCTTACAGATTTCCCATAATCTCATTGGGTATTTCTTCCAAGTGGATGTTCTAGGATTTAGGAGGAAAAGAGTGGATGTTCTAGGATTTAGGCCAAGGCAATGAACTAGTGTTTAAATTATTATATGGGAGAAAAATATCTTAGAGAGTTCTATACTATAATATAAACTAAAATTGGAAGAGCATTGCACATATAAAACTAGAGTTTTGGTCGGAAAAATCTCCAAACTTCTTCTACATAGAACTCTTTTTCTTTCTTTTTGATCTTTTTCTTACAAGTATATCTAATTCTTCATTGATATTTCCCAAATCAAGTAATGTATCATATTTTTCTTGCTTATAGGAGGTGCATAACAACGAAAACTTTGATTTTCTTCCTTGAATGCGTGCTTCTATTGCTGATGGAGAAGAAAAACAGCTCCACTGTTGCAGATTTTCCATTATAGGTGAGGCGTACTCATGTTGGTGCTTGATCTTGGAGATCATAGGCTGACGGAAAAATCTGAGAGGTTGTGGCTCCTCTTTTTAGAAAGAATAGGAGAATGTAAGTTTTTGGCAAAAAAAATAAAGGGGGAAGTACAGGTTGACTACTAGAGAAATTGGAAGAAATAATTTAAATTGTAAATTTGATTCAAGCTAAAATTAGTTGAATTAGAAAGCACCCTACTAGTTTTCTATTTATAGGAGTGGTATAGAGAGCAAGCATGAAATGAGTATCGGCCTAGTAGTTCATATCTCATCTCCCAAACATGAGGTTATGGGTTCAACTCACTCTCTTCACTACCCCCTAGGAAAAATATTGAGGGATGCATTTTGTTTGAATCTCATAATAAGGATTTATTCTTTTTGTAATTTTTCTTAATATCGTTTACTGGAAACCAAATTATAAAAGTTAGATTTCTATTGAAAAAAAATAATCAAACGTCAAAATAACTTTTATTTCTAAATTTAAACCACCAATAAAGCAAATTATACAAGTTAGATTTCTATTGAAAAAATAATAATCAAATGTTAAAATAACTTTTATTTCTAAATTCAAACCACTATTCATATATTAAATGCATGAAATGTGGAAATAACTTCCATATTACATGGAAACCAAATTAGATAATAATGAAAATCTACTAAGTTTCCTAAATTTATGGATTAACTATATTTTTTCTTAATGGCTAACGATTGCTTAAATGTCGGCAAAGATTTGCGGGCAAAGACGTTAGTTCATGAAACACATATTAGTAGAAGATTTTGGAATATAAGTACTCTCACAGGTAAATTAATGAAATTAGTTGATATTATAGTTCATAGGAAGATTAATATTTTATGCATTCAAGAAACTAAATGGAATGGAGAATCTGAGAAGATTGATAGCTTAGGTTTTGAACTTTGATATTCTAGTAAGAGTCATACTAGAAATGGTATAGGTGTAATTATAGAAAAGAGCTTGTAAGATAATATTATAAAACTTAATAAAATTAGAGATATATTTATTGCCCTAAATATTATATTTTATATTAAGATTTTTAATGTTATGAGTGCTTATGCTCCTCATGTAGGTTAAGATATAGGTTCAAAAGATTAATTTTGAATGACCTAGAAGAATTAATAGAAATGATACCTCTTGAAGAAAGAATTTTTATTGGAGGGGATTTAAATGAACATGTTGGTAGAGTGGTGAATAATGTTAGAAATATTCACGATGACCACAGTTTTGGAGTAATAATAAAGAATGTAGAACCATATTAGATTTTGCTTTAACGTATGATTTTTTTACTGTTAATACATTTTTTAAGAAAAAAGATGAACATCTTATTACTTATAAGAATAGACCAAATAAAACACAAATTGATTATTTTCTTATAATAAAAAATAGATCTCGTCGAGAGTGTAAAATTTGTAAGGTCATTCCAAGTAAAAATTTAAGTGCTCAACTTAGATTATTAGTTCTAAATTTTAAGATGAAAAATTGCAAGATGAAGAATACTAGAAAATATTTTCATAGAATTAGATGAGGTGACTTAAATGACATAAAATTATTTTTATGAGTAAAATTCAAGATTTTAAGATTTGAAATGTTCATAAAGAAGTGAATTTTATGTGAGATAAAATAACAAATATTATTAAATGAGCGACAAAAGATGTACTTGGAGAGTCAAAAGGAATAATTTTTTTAAATAAAAATAGTTGGTGGCGGAATAATAATATGCAAGAATGATAAATATAAGAAGTTTTGTGATAAAAAAATTAGTTTAAATGTAAATGCTTAGAGAACTAAAAAAAATATAAGGTGACCCGTAATTCAAGTAAAGTTTATTAAAGATGAACATCAAAAAGTAATTTTCTTAGATGAAGATATTTAACATAGGCGCTATAACTATTTTCATAAACTTTTTAATGAAATTTCTGAAAATACGATATTGTAATATTAATATCGTTAATAATAATAAAACATTTTATTTTGACCTTCATATTAGTAAAAAAAAAGTTGAAGCTTTAACAAAAAAAAAGGATGGAAAATCAGTAGGACCTAATGATATATGATATCCCAATTGAATTGTGCCAATTGAATTGTGAAAATATTTAGGAGATTTGAGAGTTTTTTGGCTTACTAAACTCTTTAATATTATTTTAAAAACTAGAAAGGTACTTAAAGTCCCATTTTTAAGAATAAAAGGGATGCACAAGAGTTTGCAAATTCTAGAGGAGTTAAGTTGATGTGCCATACTTTAAAATTATTGGAAAAGGTAATTGAACATTGGTTAAGACGTGATACAAGGATTTCTCATAATCAGTTTGGATTTATGCCGGGGGGTCAACTATGGAAGCTATTCATTTATTGAGAGTTTGATGGAGAAATACAGAGAGAATAAGGAGTATCTAAATATTAATATTTTTTGTTTTAGAAAAAGCTTACGATAAGGTTACAAGAGAAGTTCTTCAGAGAGTTCTAGAGAGGAAAGGTGTTGATATGACTTATATCCAAGTGATTAAAGATATGTATACTAAAGTTGTTACCTGTGTTTGAACAAAAGGAGAATTGAACAAGTATTTTCCTGTTTCAGTTTGATCACATTAGAGTTTGGCTTTAAGCTCATATCTTTTTTCTTTAGTTATGGAAACTCTTGTTTTCAAACTTTTAATTTTTGTGGGTTGATTAATTTTCAAAAGAGTGTTGTTTTGTTGTTTCTTTGTTTGCTTTTCGAATAAGCCTAGAAAAAGTGTCAAGGAAAAGCTTGAATTATGGAGGTCTAAATCTTGAATTATGGAGGTCTAAATTGAGGTCTAAATTGGAGTCTAAAAGCCTTTGTTTGAGTAGATCTAAAATTGAATATATGAAATGTAATTTTAGTAGTATTAGCTATAATGGGAGAGTTGTAACATGGGTGATCAAATCATTAAAAAGTGTGATCGTTTTAGATATCTTGGGTCTATAGTTCAAAGTGATTGTGACATAGATGGAGATGTTATTAGTAGAATTTAAGTTGGGTTGGTTGAAGTGGAGGAGTGCATCGGGCCTACTGTGTGATAGAAAAGTACCGCGTAGAATGAAAGGAAAATTTTATAAGATGGTGGTGAGAACTGCAATGCTCTATGGCGCAGAATGTTGGCCTTTAAAAGAGAAGCATAAAACAAAGTTAAGTGTTGCTGAGATGAGAATGCTTAGGTAGATGAGTGGCTTGACACTTAGAGACAAAATGCAAAATGATTATATCTGTGATAGGGTTGGTGTAGCTCCATTGGCGAACAAGATTGGAGAGAGTCGTCTTAGATGGTTTGGTCAAATTAATCGTCGACTATCTGATGATCCTGTTAGGAGAGCAAATGTTTAAGATTCGACTTATATTATGAAAACCAGAGGAAGTACTCCTCTTCTGCAGCTTTAGCTAAGTAAGGAAAAGGCCATCCATCTCCTGCTGCTTTAGCTTGAACAAAGGAAGTACTGCTCTTTAGCCCGTTAAGACTTTTTAAGTAGACCTAAAAAGACTTGAGCTTATTGTATAAAAAATGATCTTAATATATTATAATTAAATGAAAATATGACAATATAACGCAATGGAGAAAAGGATTCATGTAGCCTGACAACTTTTGAGAAAATATGTTGAATGCATTTTTCCTTTGCTTTCATTCCAATAAATAATAGTTGTACAATCTTTTTTAGGTAGCCTAATAATATATAATAATGTGTACAATCTTTTTTGGGTAGCTTAATAATATATATTTCTAATCTAAATATTCAACTATAAGGAAAAAATATGTACAATTAAAATAAGAGATTTAATGCAGCAATTTAAAGAAGCAAACTTTTAATTTTGCCCGATTTCAATTATTCTTGATTGATATCCCTTCTCAAATTGTTGCTGATTGATGAAGAAGCATCAATTTGTCAACAAGAAACTTATAATGCTGCTGAGAGAGAGCCTTAGTAAATATATCATTCGTTTGAAGATTAGATGAGATATGAGAAAGAGAAATAACACCATTATCATAAGCTTTTTGAACAAAATGACAGTCCACTTTCAATATGTTTTGTGCGATCATGAAAGACATGATTAGCAGTAATCTGGATAGCACTAGTATTATCTGCATAAAGAGAAATAAACTTAAGTTGAGGAAAACCAAGCTCAACCAACAAACCCTGAAGCGAAGTGGTCTCAGAACAAGCAGAGCATATTTCATGATATTCAAACTCAATAGATGACTTAGAAACTCGAACTTGTTTCTTACTCTTCCAAGAAATTAAAGAGTTGCCGAGAAACATACACTAGCTAGTAATAGTTCAATGTGTATCATAACAACCAACCCAATCAGCATCACTATAGGTTGTTAAACGAATAGGAGATTCCGCAGAAAAAATAAGCCACGATGAAAAATATCTTTCAAATACTTAATGATACGTCAAACTACAACTAAATGAAGATGTGTTGGTGCTTGCATGACTTGACTAACTTGTTGCACGACAAATGAAATATCAGGACGTGTGATGGTTAGATAATTGAGACTCCCAATAAATTGTTGATACAGAGATGAATCAGATAGGAAGTCATCATCATTCTGTTGATATTTAACATTCACCTCCAAAGGAGTATCAGCAAGACTACCGTCTTGGAGCCCAACCAAAGCAATGAGTTCCTTAGTATAGTTATGCCGATGAAGAAAAATACCAGCGGGAGAAGAGAACCTTGAAGACGCTTTTGTGACTGAGACATCAATTGAGTATCAGATCCTGTGATGACAATATCATTAACATAGACTAATAACAACACAATTCTCTTGTCAGCCTTGCGAAGAAATAATGACGAATCATACTGACTTTGAATAAAAGAGTTGATAAGAAGAGAATTGCGAAACTTTTTAAATCAGGCCCGTAGAGCATGTTTCAAACCGTATAGAGATTGTTTGAGCTTACAAACATCATGTGATGGTGTAGGAAACAAGCCTGGAGGAGGAGTCTTATAGATATCTTCCTTTAGCTCTCCATGCAAAAATGCATTCTTAACGTCCATCTGTCGTAAGGACCTACTTTTAGATGCAGCAATAGATAGAACAAGTCGAACAATTGCCATTTTAGCCACAGGTGCAAAGGTCTCTTCATAATCAATTCCATATTTCTGTCGATTGCTAAGAACTATCAATCTTACCTTATATTTGTCAAGGGAGTCATTAAATTGGAGCTTAAGAGAATAAACCCATTTACAACGAATGGATTTAACGCCTGCAGGACTTGAAACAATATCCCAAGTGTGATTGTCTTGAAGTGCCTGAAATTTCTCTTGCATAATTTTTATCCAACAACTCTCTTTAGCAGCTTGAGAATAGGATGTAGGAACTATAGTATTGGTTAAAATCACAGAATAGCCTTATCTATTCAAAGGATGAATGTGCTGAGTTGATGTTGAATCATTGGAACATTTTCAGAAGTAGGGTCGGGAAGGACTGGAGATGAAGGGGCCACGTCGTGTGTAAACAAGGCTAGGCTTGAATCATTTTTCCTTAATGTGCAGAACTCTTTCATGCTTCGCTGCAGTTATGTATTTGTTGAACTTTTCTTTACAAACCTCACAGTTTCTGTGGTAACCCACAATGGGCCTGCTTAGATAAAAATGCATTTCATGAAAACTTCAGGTATTTGTATTTAAACTCATCCTTGTAAAAATGTCATTTGATTTTGTATCCATGGAAAGATTATCTGGCGGATTATTTTTTTCACATAAATCCCCCATATTTGTGAGATTCTCAGTTGGACATCTAAGCATTCAGATTACTTTTCCATGAGTTTTCTCTTCCACATTGGTTAATGGAATTGCTTGAAGATTCTAATTTAATAGCTTATGATCCCTATTGAAATAACTCTATATCCCTGGATTTATTTTCCTCGTGGGTGTGGTATGAATCTTTTGGCTGCGAGACGCACCATTAACTTGAGATATTATTCTTTTTAATATGTTTCTGATAGTTCATCCTATTTAACAGAGTATCTAAAGATGATCAGCCAGTTACTTTTCGTACAGCAACTGCTAAGGTGGACATTCCTTTTAAGCTAACTTTAATTTCCTTTACAATCTGTTTTGGGTTCCTGAATAACTGTCGTGATACAGTCAGTATACCAGTGGATTGTAAAGCCACAAACCATAAACAAAGCAAATGAGATGTTCCTTCCAGGCCGGATGACTTTTATTTACAATATGGTAAAGGCAGTCATTATCATGTTTTTTTGCTTTTCATCTGATTATTAAGTTGCTAAGTTAAATATTTTGTTTTACTTTTCATCTCCCTTGCAAATCATGTGGATTCTATATATATATATATATATGCATATATTATTGATCATAATTTTATAACTAGATAAGAAATGAGCAAATTAGAGGAAACTACAATGAAATTTTTTATTAAAATGTAAAAATCATAACACAATTTAATTACATGATGACAGAGTAGAAAGAATCATGTAAAGCTTTCACATGTAACGCTTGTCAGCCTAATGAATATTGGAGAATAATGACATTTTTTTTTCTCATTTCTACCCTTTATGGGGTATAGAAATTGAAATATACCATCAAGTTAGGCCTTAGTACTCTGTAAACTACCATTTGAATCAAAAAGCTGTTTCTGTTTGTTTAATAATGCAAGTTGTCTTAGGGTCCAAAGTTTTCTTAATGTAAACCTTGGATGTGATGCACAATTCCACCAAATTTTAAAAATTTGATCTCACCAACTCATACATAGCAATTGTCTTTTTTAATGTAAAACAGAAAACTTGCTTTAAATGATAATTTAAAGACCATCTAGCTCTAAAATTGCAACGTAATTTGAGATAAAAATAAAACTATGTAGCCGTATGCAATGTTAAAGTCAGATAGCTGTAGATGAAAAAGAAATGATAGAAGTTACTAAATAGAAGGTCCAGGCAACACACTGGTGTAAAAAAGCAACTTTCTTGGAAATTATTGCCCATATATACACCGTATTTTATGAATTGGCATCCAACAATACACATTTGAGAGGAATCTAAATTTCACTAAGGATGTTTATCATTTTTGTAGTTTCCTTTTATTTTTAAAAACATGATTGGTTAGTGCATTTTTACATACTTTATTTTTATTTTTAAAAATAAATCAACTTATTTTAAAATCTCTTAGAAAATCTTTAGTTATTTTGAGGGTTTTTATAAACAACTATTACTGCTGCAAGCAAAGCCTGCTGTCGTAATAATCTGACCATTGCTAGTAGCTGTCCTCTATCTGTCGTCAATTGTTGTTTGAACGTGCCTACTGTTGAGGTGATATAATATTTTTATATTTGATTACTTTTCATTCAAAGTAAATGAAATATAATATAAAATTATGAATTATTACGAAATATTTATCATTTGTTAGAAATATGAAGTTCTAAAAATAGTAATGCTGAATAACTCATTTATCCTTATACTATTTTCTATCTTAGCCACAATAGACCTAGTTGATCTAGCCATTTTTGCCTTGACATGGCCACCAGACTTTTATTGAACATAGTCAGTGTCTCCCACTTGTGGTAGCAGCTACCCAATCCCCACCTTTGTCTGCCTCTAAAATAAATAACCAAAATATTTTATTTTAATGTACCGAAAATTGGATGTTTCTTAAATCTTAAAATCTAGCTTAGAATTGCAAAGAACAAAAAACGGTTCCAATATTAATTTCGTCAAAACATTTAGTTTTTTTATCTTTGTTACACTATCACAATCTCGTGCATGATGAAACATAGAAATCAAATCGCAATCCACAATGCTGGGAACTTAAATAGAATGAATTAGATAAATTCTACATCTAGCTATGGCATGAAGTCATGAAGAGGAGCCCAATAAGATATAAGAAAAACAACCAACTATTAGCAACTTCACAAAAAGACGAGAATCACAAGGCACCAATACTTTGAACAATAATCAGCTTCAGTTAGGAGATTCTTTTTCTCAAGTACTATAGAAATTTGTTAATAATAGGAAATTGAACAATCAGTGGCATCCCAAAATGGAATTGCTTAATTTTGTGGTGTTGGTAGCCACACGCCAACAGATATTGACACCATGTCTTAGTGCCAAAATTGGGAGTAGAAGGAAGAAAGAGCAAAAAAAAATCTTCCAAATAACCAGCTGGAAATGACATTGGAATCATATATGTGCTGACAAAAAGAATTAGAAATAATTAAATTGGTGAATTTATGAGAAAGTGGCTGTCTAATTTCTCAACCTGCATAAGCCTTCAAAATTTCATCAAATTTGACCTCCTCGAAAGCATTTATTTCCGATGAGCAGTTGATATTCATTAAGCAATTTCAGCATGATTTCTGTGCTTCTGACAAAGTGATCTTTGAATTGTTTCACACTAAGATCATCTGAAATTGATCATCATTAATGAGCACGATCTTCTTATTTATAATAACTTCAAGAACAAGATGAATAAAGCTATTTGGTGTAGTACTAAATGTGAATTAATAAAAGAGAAATGGAAAGAGAGAAAACTCGAAACATTAGCAATAGTTTTATGAAAAAAAAAATCAAATGAGATATACTGAAGATTGAATTAATACTAGAACTTCTTAAAATTTTTAAGTTGAAAAGTGTCGAAATAACCCCTCCCAAAATTTGTTAGGAGGTCATTTTAATCTCAGTTTATAAAAATGCTAGTTTAGTCCTCAGTCAATTTTAATATGGGCTGAAATAGTCCTCTATTTCAGCCCAATTTAAAAAGTGTAAAGACTAATTTAACACTTTTATAGATTATGGGACTAAAATTATCCCTTGTAAATGGTCAAGAGACTGTTTTGGCACTTTACTCTTTTTTTATTTATAATGTCTGTGTATTTTATGATTTTCTCTCCTGTCTATCTTACAGTTAATTTTTTTAAAAGCTCTAATTTGAAATGCTTCATGATCCGAACATGCCCTTATCTTATTATTTTATTTGAATTCTATACATCCTCTATACATGCGAACAATAAACTTATAACATCCACGACTAACAGTTGTGAGTAGCCTTTGAAATCAGTTAAAGCATGAAAGTCATATGGTTGAAATAAAGAAAGCGGTGAAAATAATAAAATGTTAATACATACACTAAGGGAGATTAATATGATCTTCAACCATTTCCTAGAAGAAGAGTTGCTAAAGAAAATTGGAAGCAAAGAAACTGCCCAAATTTTATTTTGCTTATATGGAGGAATAACATCTTTAAAGAAAACTAACTCAAATAGCTTGAAGATCAGTCGTAATGAATTGAGTTTTTTTAGATTTGACTGGATAAGTGGAGTTCAAATTTCTTTGAGGAATTAATTGTGAAAAACTCATTGAAATGTTGACTCAATTTTAGTTCCTTCCAAAAGTTTTCTTTTTATGAATTAGTGAGTTATAAAAAAAAACAAAATCAATTTCAGTTTCATTTATAGTGATAACTGATAACCTTGTTAAAAAGTTTCACAAGGACTTAAATTACAAGATTTTCCAACTATTTTTTCAATATATGAAAAAATGGTCGGTGCAAACTCACATGCAGTGATAAATTCAATAATAGGCTCAGTTTTTATTAGAAGTTAAAGATTAAGATTCTATTACTAGTTTAAATTCATATATGATTTCATGCTATCAATTACAAATTTGGATTTTGAGTATTGCTCATTTTTAGTTTCAGGCTCATGAATGCATTATAAATAGATATGTTTTCCAATTCAAAAAGATTATATGATTATTCGTATTTTATTTGCAGACGAGCTTTTATATCTAATAGATTTTTTTATTTGCAGATGAATTGGGGAATAAAGCACCTTTTAAACAAAACATAGAAATAAAGCACCTTTTAAAACAAGGAAGCAAAGAAGATTGATTGGGGAATCCAATGATAGTTGACTAGAACCAAATTGCATTCTAAATAGAATGCCAAAAGCCCTTGTTTTCAGTGAATATAAACTTTCATATTTTCATCATTGGATCCCTTGGAAATCTTTTTAATTGTTTCATTCAAACTGTTGCTAAATTGTTGACTTAGGCCATCGGTAGTTGTTCATGTGGCATAACAATCATCTTATTTTGTTTCATTCAAAGTGTTGCTAAATTGTCGACTTAGGCCATTAGTAGTTGTTCATGTGGCATTATCTTCTGCCTCTCAATTAGATCATGAAGGTTCCTTTTCAAAGAATTGCCCATTTGACATTTTTGTTTGTTGGGGGGGTGGGGATTTGCCATCAAATTGAAGACAATTTACTTCACTCACTTTATTTATCTACTTTAAATCATTTTTTAGATTTTCTTTCTTCCTTTTTATCTATATATATTCTTTTTAATATAGGTACCACTTGGCAATAGTTTTGTACATTATTATGCAATCTTATGATAAATTTATAATTTGATTTTTGTTAGTAGTTCTAGTTATTTATGCTTTGCTTTATGTTATTTTTTTAGGTTTTTTGCATACAACAACAACAAGCCTTAATCCCATTACGTGGGGTCGGCTACATGAATCCTTTTTCTCCATTGCCTCCTATTTAGTGTCATATTTTCATTTAGTTCTAATAAATTAACATAATTTTTTATACAATAAGAAAACCTAGGAAGACTTGGGCTTATTGTATAAAAATTTATGTTAAGTTATTAGAACTAAATGAAAATATGACACTAAATAGGATGCAATGGAGAAAAACAGGGGTTAATGAGAGAGATTTTAGTTTATATTAAAATTCCAGTATTTCAGTTTTGATTTTCATCTTTGCATCTATTCGAGGTAGGGGAACCTTCACTTTGAAAGGAGCTCATGCTTTCTTGTATGAAATTTAAAATGACACCCAAAGGAAAATTGCAAAAAATGGAAGTTTTGATGCTGAAACAATTGTGTTATGGTATCATAGGGAAACAGAACGGAAAGGAGAAAAAAATGAGGGTAAAAAAAGAGGAAGGGGTAAGAAGAAAGCATTTAACTTGCAATGCTTTAGTACGTGTTCTTCTTGCACTGGGGGGCAGCAAGCAAAGCAGACAATTATGGTTATTTAGAAGAAGAGTGGATGGGATTCCATTTAGCTTTTAAAAGATTTGTATTATTATTATTGGGCAATTTTAGAGCATTTGTTGCTTTCTTTGTGACCTAGAATTAACTTACTCGTACAATGTAAACAATCTTTCTGCTTGTCGAGGCAAAAATGCATTTACCAATCCCTCATAGACTCTTGCTGCTTGAGATTTGTGTTACTGTTGATAGTCCCCTTTTCATTTATGCGGTTCTTATCAGAAGATTTAAACTTTACACTTAGCTTGATTTTAGTGCATGTGATAGTGATACATGTGCTCTTTTCATCTTCTGTTCACTGGGTTTAGGGTAGGCCCATTAAGTCATTGTTCTTAACTTCATCCTCCCAATGTACCTCATTTTATCCTATTCTGAACATTATTTGTTTTTATCTCCCTCTTTCATTTTTTACAATATGGAAGATATTCAAAAAATAGAGATAATACTACTAACGCTAATACCAATTGCAACATTTTACAAGAATGGTTGAGTATGCATAAAACGTTCTGCAAGTGTTGGGCTATATCTTTTCTTAAATATTCTTTTGCTGACACTAAAGTATTATATAATTAGTATTTAGCAAATTCTGAAGTTAATTTCTACATAAAGTTATGATTGTTGATTAAGAAAATTCATTCTTGTTTAAGACGGCTCAAGCCAAACTAAACCATTTGTTTTTGTAGGTATATGGGCATTTGGCACATTTGTTGTTTTGATCCATACTCAAGTTATTGTTGTAGAACTTATTTTGCTGAAATAACTAAGTAACGTGGAACATAATAGTCTACTTCTTGGCGGCCTTCCACCATTTTGAATATTTATTAGCATGCCTCACCCTATAGAGGGAAGAAGCTTGCTAGCTGATTAGATCTTTTGTATGACAAGTATTGAACAAGGAAACTATAGTGCACCTCGAAAACCTGTTAATGAGAAAATATATATTATTCATGCATATGGTACGCATTTCTGTGGATTTTGGGTGGTTTTGAAATGCTCCCATTCCAATTGTTGGGTCAATATTATTAATTTTAGTCCTTGTAGGACTTAAAACTCACTTTATATTTGGATTTAAATTGATCATATGTTATGGAAAGTAAATAGTATATCTTCAAAGGGTAAATATTGTGCAGTTCTCTTGTGTCGTTAAGTTCACATTTTTTGAAAACTTTCAACTTGGTCCTTGGCCCTTTTAGAGATTTTTCTTGGCCCCCCATTTAGTTTTTAGTCCGTAAATGTCTACTTTTACAAAGACATTAAAAACATGGACCTGTATCAATGTCTTTTTTTTCCTCAGTTGATGCCTATATTAATGTCATAACCCACGTGCAAAATAACTCAAATGTTGGGGGACCAAAGCGGAGGATTTTTTTAAAACATGGACCTATATAAAGCATATCCCAAGTGTGAGGGACCTGCATGATATTTGCATCTTTTAAAAATAATTTAACCAATTTTTTCTATATCGAGCACTAAAACTTACAAATATATACATTTTTTTCTTAGCATTGCAGGATTTCTAATTTTCAAGCTATTTTGATGGTCAATCTCTTGGCCCTACATCCATGATTGACTTGAGGATTTACACTCTCCAGTTGGAAATGCATCCAGATGCCTTGTAGAAAGTGGAGGTTCACAGAGGACTTATCTCTTCTTAGAAGGAGATTAGTAGGAAGTGGAATTACCCTTGATTTTGTAGGGCTTGAGGCCTTGCAACTTATTGACAAAGTTGGCCGTGTCATAAATGAAAATAAAATAAGCTAAACCAAAGTTAAAGAAAAAAGAATTTGCAAGCCAGCAATTAAAAATAGCAGAATTGAAATAATACATGTGGTTCATTACCGGCAATCTTTTTGATCTTTGCATGATATCTGCGGTTTTCAATAACCTTGAATTATACGATTGCCATAAGCAACCTTGAAAAATTTTCCTGTAGAATTTTTATTGGTTTTTATTGTATATAATCATATATGAATTAGTAAGTTAATTTTTATGCTGCTGGCTATGCAGCCTTTGCTTTCAGATTGTTCCCACTGCAAAGGTCAAACTTTTCTTTCATCATTTTTCTTGAATATCTGGTTGATCTGCAATGCTATGAGCTAATCCTTGTGTAAATCGACTTTTTGTGCTTCTAATACTGATGATGATGCCGGTGATGATAATATTTCATTTCTTTAACTTGTGAATTTTCTTATTCTTATGTAATTATAATAGGAAGATAACTTTCATGATATACCTACTACTCTGCACAGAAGTAAAGCTGACTGTCCAGTTCCTGAGGTTTGTATATTCGAATTTCTCTGTGATATCACATTCATGTTGGAAACTTACTCAAATCAATCTAATGATATGATTATCAGGAAATGGTTACTGTTAGCGTGGATAGTTCTGTCCTTGAGCGAATTTCTAAAATCATGTCTTATCTCCGTCTTGGCTCGTCAGGAAAGGTTCTGAAGAAAAAGAAGAAAGATAAGGAAATGAAAGGTCGGTATTTCTTTTGCTAACCCAAAATGCTTTGAGAAATTTAAGGCTTTCGCAGTGTAGTCGAGTTTAATCTTCTATTTGACGTTGGAATTGTGTAATGGGCTTGACATCATCAGTGAAAGAAATAATTGGGTGTATTTTTTTTGTTAATTTGGAAGACATTACCAGGAGTGACACTAAAAATATTTTAAATGAAAGAAAATTTATCAAACTTCGAAACAAATATTATCGGTTAAAGGTTTGGTATAACTCTAGTGGCAGACAAGATTAGAGAAAATCGTTTTAGATGATTTGGTCACATTAGAGGTCGACTATCTGATGATTTAGTTCTTATAGTAGATGTTTATATTCGACTTATGTTTTAAGAAAAGTAGAGGTAGATCTAAAAAGCCATTGGCATGTTGTATAAAAAGTGATCTTAATTTATTCAAAATAAATGAAAATATGACACTCAATAGGACACAATGGAGAAAATGGATTCATGTAGCCGACCCCGCTTAATGGGATAAAGGCTTGTTATTGCTGTTATTGTTTTGGAAAAAAGTTATGAAGGACAACTTTTAATCCCTAATTTGATTGTCTGAATCCCAAGATGCTTAGTAATGATCATGCGAGTTAAGTGGCTAAACAATATTAAATTTATATGAATATTTTGGAATCTCGTTAAGTAAACTCGTTGTTAAAGCTCCGGTTAGTAATTATATAGAAATAATTTATTGAAAATCTTCTATGAAATGTATGGTGAAAAGTTGATGTAAGAAAATCTGCACTTATGTTTGGTTTAAACCCTTAACATTTCAGATTTTATGGATGAAACTTTGTGATGTATGTATCTAATGAATAAGGTCAACGTTTGTTGTTCAATCGCTGATGAAATCTTATTGGCCAATAACATGTGTAGAAGATGCTATTTATAGTTTGGTGAAACACATAAGATAAACTTAACAAGGTCTAAAGAGGCCTGTTCAAGAATTTCCTTGTCAATCAAAGACACGGATTCAGTTTTTCATCTGACGACTATTTTTATAACTGATAAATGCATGAGGGAAAATTCTTCCGTGTTTTTTGTGTTGGCTTCTTTTGCCATTTTATTAAAGTAAAACAAAAGTACACTATTTCATTATTGAGTTTATATTTTGCTATCTTGTTTAAATTTGTGCATCCTTGAAATCATCTGCCTGGCCCTTCCATGTGTACTACACGTTGTTTGATCTTTGCAATCTTTACAATCAGTTTCAGAGAGGAGGAATCTGTACTTCCATTTATGTGATTTTTTTTATCCATCATTAAGATGCTCTATTGTTTCTTTTCCAATTCTTAATTTTTTTTTTCATTTTTATTTCATTTATGGGGTTTTTACATACCTATCACCTAAAACATATCAATTTACATCCTTAACACCCAAATTTAAATATTTACATATTAACCACCCCAAACATCCCATTGCCCCGAAATAATCACTCTTCGTTACGCCTATCCCCTTGCCTCCATCTTCCGCAACATCGGCCTCAGAGTCATCCAAAGTTGTTGTCTATGGGTTGTCTTTGGCTTTGATTTTTCAAATGTTGCTTTTATATCGATTTTAAATGGTACAATTTCTTTTTTCCGTTTCCGGAGATTCACTTTAGGAGTGTTCAATGGCGAAACTTAATGTGAATGTTTATGCTTCCTATAGCTGAGAAGATTTGCATATTTTTCTTTTGGCATTTTTGGTATACCCGGAATTGGTTGTGGAAATATTCTTTTTGAGTCTTGTAAAATTTTAGATGCAGAGGTTGAGAAGAAAGAAAAACAGGAAATAGCATTAGTTGTGCAGCTTACTGGTATATATACTGTAGTGCTTGGGGTGATTACTTGAGATGGGTCCGCTTCTGCAGCCGACTTCAAGAATTGCTCTCAAAGCAAGCCTTGTCATACGCCTCTCTACCAAGTAAATGAATAAAAAGCGAAGATTTCAATAATCGAAGAAGACGAGCTGGGGGCGTCAATTGTGGATGACTCGGGCGGATGCTTTTATGATGACATTAATGACGGATGGGTTGAAGATGTAGGCGAGGGTAAGGTGTAACAGAGAGTGTTTGTTTTAGGGTAAGAGGATGTTTGGGGTGGTTAATATGTAAATATTTTAAGCTTGGGTGTTAAGGTTGTAAATTGATATATTTTAGGAGGTAGGTATGTAAAAACCAGTTAATTTATTTCAATCTTGTTTGCTTTTTTAAAATGATTTAAATAATTGTAGTAACGGGAGAATTTTTTCTTGGCATGACTTGCAGGAGATGAGAAACCTATTCAATCTAATGGTGCTGTCTCAAAGCATCATCCTGGGAAGGAATCCCTTCCTCTCCCTCCTCCCCGCCATGTTAATGCAAAAGAAAAGCAACCCCCTACTATTGCAAGAGTAGAGGAAGATGATATATTTGTTGGGGATGGCATCGACTATAGTGTTCCTAGCAAAGACATTAGCCATAGTCCTGTTTCGGAGGACATGGTGGAGTCTCCACGGAATCGGGAGAGGCAACCTTATTTTAATGAGCCTGTTTATGGTCCTGTCCCACCTTCTGAATCTGCTCAAGCTTGGCAACAAATGGTGTGTTATCTGCATATTATGTTAAAACATAGGGGCATTTATATGCATATCACATAAGTCTTATGATTTATATATCTAACTCCTAAATTTTCATATTTACATGTGCAACACTCAAATCTTTAATATTACATTAAAAAACGTCACTATTATTAACCTTTTTAAAATTGAAATACACCTTTTATTGCATAGGTTTAAGACACCAAATTGTTCTAAAGGTAAATATCAAAATTTATGTGTTAAACATGTATATACGTATGAATTGTGTGGTGTCTATGTAGATTTCCTTAAAACTTATTACGAACATCATGTGCCTATGCTGGTAGACGGTCATCTGCTACATTTCTTTTCTTTAACTTCACATTTCAATTTTTAAAATTTCATTTTTGATAATTGTTTTTATAATCGTGAACTGTTGTACTTTCATCTATGACTCTACTTAAAATTCAGTTCAGTATATTCCTTGTGATATTCGTCATTGTGTTAAGCTATGCAAACTTGTTTCTGCTCGTAGCCTTGAATCTCTCATTCAGGCCAGTTTTGGGCTTTTACTAATTTCTGTTTCAGTTGGCCTCTATTTTTATTATTTTCCCTTTTCCAGAATGGATATGATGTCATGCAGGCTCCAATGGTGGCTGCTAATTATCCAGAAGATTGGCATAATTATCAGTATGCTGAGCAATTGGCTTATTCTGAACATTATCTTCAGCAGAATGCTCAGGCATATGACGCACTTGCAGGAACACAGTTACTGCAGGATCCACGTTTTATGACCCAAGAAGATAAGGACCGAGGACTGGGATCCGTTTTCAAGCGTGATGACCAGAGGCTTCAACAGCTGAGAGAAAAGGACGCTAGAGAGAAAGACCCAAATTTTATATCTGAAAGTTACTCCGAGTGCTATCCTGGATATCAGGAATACCACCGTGAGGTTGTGGATAGTGATGATGAAGATGACTTGTCAAAAATGGACATGGGTGGCCGGGTATGGTTACTCATTCTTTCTAAATTATAGTTAATATAAATTACTTGTTGGAGTAAAGTGCCGAATTAGTCTCCTGACTATTTAATAAGGTCATTTTGGTCCAACAGTCTATAAAAGTATCAAATTAGCCTCTTTTAAATTGATGCTATAATTGTAATTCATGGGGATTATTTTAGTCCATATTAAAAGTGTTATGGACTCTGGGACTAAAATGAACCCCTTTTAAAAATCAAGGGATTATTTCGACACCTCTCATTCCGGAGGTGCTTTGGAACAACCAACATATATGATTGGATGCATAGGTTTGGCATGATATGTTTATCTTATATTACACTGCAATATGCAGAAAGGGTCGGAATGCAACCTCTCGCATAATTTTGGCCTGATATTTGCTTTTGTTCCATGTAGGCCAAGGGACGTCTTCATCGATGGGATTTTGAGACAGAAGAGGAGTGGGCTAAGTACAATGAACAGAAGGAAGCCATGCCCAAGGCAGCCTTCCAATTTGGAGTGAAGATGCAGGATGGAAGGAAGACGAGGAAGCAGAATAAGGATCAGAAGCTCAATAACGAGCTGCATAAAATCAACAAAATTCTTGCGCGGAAGAAGGCAGATGAGGTTCAGGACGATGGCAAACATTTTGATGATGATGATGACGATGTGCAGCCGGGTAAGAAGCTCAGGATTTGAATTATATATTGTGCTGAGTAAAAGTTCCAAGTGAAAATAGAGGGCATTTGTAATTATTCTTGTGTGATCTTCGGTGCAGTTTATGCCTCTAAAAGTTGTTTGCATAAATTCTCATTATGTAAGATGTAGCATAACAAAAGGCTGTCCTGCCAGCTGCAATATGAGTGCCTCAATTTCTCATCTTTGTTCCTTGTTAAAAAAAAAAAGGTTATATTTTGAGGATGGGTTATAATTATGAACGTAATCACTAAATCAACTTGGATCATTGGATTATATTTTCATTTCAAATTGAATCAGGCTAGATTAGGGTTATTTACAGGTGTATTATGAGAAGCGGGGTTATTCGAGCATGTTTGAATAGATACTTTGTTTACATATGAGTTTTACGTATTTATATTCTATTTTGGATTAGGAATAGATATAGGGTCTGTTTGGGGCAGCATTCTGGCTTCGATGTGATTCGAACCGAACCTACAATACTATTTGTGGTGTGTGTTTGAACTCCATTGTGCAGAAAAGGAGTTAAAAACTCTGTTTTACCAACTCAGCTGTCATGCCGCAGCATGTATTTTCATTTGGCGATCTCAACCCGAATTACCCCCAAGCCTTGATACCCGGAGTTAACCCAAACCAAGACGCAACAAATATTATTATTAAATTTAGAGCTAGGATACTATGGAGACTTAATATAAAGGAAAATAATCTTACAAAGCAAAAAGTGCAGAAATGTTTGCAAACAAATGACACAACAACAAGACACAATCTTGACGAGGAGAAACTCCGGGGTGGTGGTGCAAGGCAAACAACTGTCGTGAAGGCCGGAGAAGTATCAGGCTACTGTAGAGGAGTCAAACTACAACTGGAGGAAGTGGAGAAGTCATCGATGGCTGGAATCCGGAGTGCTGTTGATTGCGGCGTGTAGGGCAGTTGCAGGGAG
>NW_018164852.1:164055-169534 GCF_001263595.1 Phalaenopsis equestris
CAAGATCTTATGATTTTGTTGTCTCGAATCATCGTAATTTCTGATCTACTAAGTCAAAGGAGATAGTCGACCTAACATAACTGAAAGATCTTTGTAAGCAATTATATGTTGTGTCGTCTAAGGGACCTTTATAGATTTGAGATGTATTTAATATTTGTTAAATGGATAAATTTAAGTCAATCTCAGCTAACAAAAGACTTTATGTCAATCAATTGTACCCTTATGGTTCATAACTTAAAGAGTAGAAAGCTGTTGGGGAACATAAAATGTCGTACCCGTGTCCGTGATCGTAATAAAATTGTGTCATTTAGTGGCAACCACCCGATCAGAGCACTTAGGTCTCAACTGTTGCATTTTTGTGGAGCACTTGGCCAAACCATATAGATAGATGACTTTGGTCACATCTTTAATAATGTGAAGTCATTTGCTCTTTATGAGCAGAAGTTAATTAAATGTTTTTAATACCAACAAACTGTTGTGAAGGATGGATGAGATTTATTTGAAGTCTTAAATGATTTATTTTAAATTGAATGTTTTAAATGGTTACTTTAAAAATTGACCCATCTTGTTGAAATCTTAAGTCAACGAAACCATCATTAAGAATTTGGACATTTGAAACATTTATGTTTGAAGTTTCTTTAGCAATTTGTTAATTTAATAACTTTAGAATGTTAGTCATATCGACTCCAATTTTTACAAGGAGGATCAGACCAGATGACTTGGATTTACAAATTGTTATATTTTTTTATTTGGGCATTATTCAAACTTACTACTCGCCAACTCTAATCCTTAAAAAGGAGGATCATACTAGTTAGGTTGGACTTACAACCTTATTTTATAGACAAAATGAGATGATTGATTGATTTAAAAAAATGAGATTAATCAGAGTGAAAGCTTTATTCAAATTTGCGCAACATTGTTAGACATGTTGAATTTAAACATTTATTTAATTTGGTGGTGCACATGCGGCTGCACTTTGTTAATATACATTCACCTTGATAGCTTTGCTTGATGTGATTGCATAAAATTTGGCATACATATAAGATGTAATCACATAATTTATGTTTTTTTGGCAATACATGATTTGATGTTTGACACTTCTATCATATACAAATACAAAAATTATCAAGTAATTATAAATCTTTTGAGATAATATATTATAATTTGAAAAATATCTCAAAGTAACATTACTTGCCTCAAAATTATCCAAACTTTGTTAGCCATACAAATGTCTTTATTGATTAGAGGCATAAACATAGTCTAAAATTACAATTAATAACATGAATCTTTAAAGTATTTTTGCACAAATCATATGATATCTACATTCAAATCAAACTCTATCCGAAGTTGTGAAATCACCTAATCCATTTTGAAATTTTATGTGAACATTAGTGCTTTTGGAATACATGTAAAATTTCATTTTGAGCCCTTAAGGACTGCCTTCTGTTTGCTAATAAGCGTGAGTCTGTTGGCGAGTTTTCAAATTTCAAAAAGCCCCTCGTTTAACTTATACTTTTACCCTAAGAGCCTAAATTTTAAAAGTCAAAATTCAGATTATTTTTTAAGTCCAAATGATTCATATTTTAAATTTTCTTATAAGTGCAAATGGTCAAAAGCTTCAAGTTCTTTGTGAGTCTAAGTCACCCAAAAGTTTGGCGAACTCTCGACGTCGACCTTTAGGAGACACTAGAGAGATTGCCAACTTACCAAACTGTCTTAAAAAACTCATTGGTCGATGTTGTGAGATACTGCGACTTGGGAACAAAATGTATAATTTCATGCTTAAAAGATACTATGAGCCTTTAATGTACCTGCAAAAAGATAATTATAAGCATAATTTTTTTTTAATAGGTACTTTACTTTCCTTGAATGTTACTTAATTTCTTGAACAGATACTCACATTTCCCAGGGCAGGTATTTAAATCCCTTAATTTTTATAAACAAACTTTCAAATGGGTGTGCAATTTCCCTGAATGGTACTTAATTCACATGAACATGCTTCCTCGAATAGATATCTTAGAAAAAATTCACTCCCAGCTCCATTTTGTTATATCTTTCCATGTGAGATTGTAATATCATTAAAAATCATTAAAATTGAGCATAAAATATATATGAAAAAGTAGCTAATTTTTAGGCGTGTCAGGTTTCACTCTTTTTTAATGTGATCTGATAGTTATAGACCGTTGATTAATGGACCAACGACTAACCTATGGTTCTTATTGGCCTATCGATAAATTGATGTACCGTTCCATCTATTACTCAACCTACGAACAAATTGAGAGCAATCAAAAAGTTTTTCATTTTGGCATTAATTGATGACCCCTGACCGTCGGTTTATTAACCAATATATAACAAACTAATATGTTTTTTTTTAACCAATGACTTCTGATCGCCGTTTACATGTTTGATAGTTATTGATGGCTTATCAACAACTATGCTTTTAATATAGACCTACGGTTACTGTCCGTCGGTAAGCCATATGCGTTGATAAAAGCCGTAGGAAAGTTCACATGTTATGGGATTACCAACAAGCGAACTAGTTACGTCCTATAACCAATGAAAAGTTGTCAAATTTTTGTAAATGACATTTTTCTGATAATTATCAATGGCATATGACATTCAAAAATAGGCTAAATTCCTGTAATTTGATGTATTCTCCTGCTGCTTTTCTATCATCCACATGTGTGCTGCAATTTTGGACAACACTAAGATTAAATTGCACCCTACCACCACGAATATTCCATCACATCAAACTACTTTCCACATCTCTATTATGCTTCATAAACCATCTCCCACTCAATCATTTATTATCTAGCACCTACAACTTATTTTTAAGCTTCAAAACATCATCATCATCATCATCATCATCAATATTATTAGTATTTTCCTCCCTACTAGATGTAGCTTGATTTATTAGTTAATGGTTTTTTTTTCACTCACTTGAGTACTTTTCACTCTTGATTGCTATGCGAGCTTAAAGTTGTAATATATTCTTTAATATATACTGACATACATACATATATATTCTAGTACTTTTATCTCAAAATTAATTGTGGTCTTTTTAATCAAAACAACATAAATCCATTAACCATGTCTGGCAAATATGAATATCTCAGCCATAAATGCAATCAATTTCAACCAACTTTGTTCTCTCAAGTTCATTTTGTACAAGCACTTCAAACTATGATGGTTGGTGAATACTTTGTGATAAACTTCATAAATATAATGTCTTCAAATGTTTAGGATAGCAAACACCAATGCTAGCTCTAAATCTTGAGAGTTAAATAATTTCTTAATTAATTTTTTCTTTTCTTGTGTCACAACCTATGATTTTTGTAGTTTGTATTAATATTCAACCTAAACCCCTTAATGATGTAATACATAGCATCGAATTCCTCTAAGAAATTTAAATTGTTATTATAAATATAGTAAGACTTAATCTTGCTCATTTATATGGGGAGCTTTAAATGATTTCTTCAAGGCAGATCAACAATGTAAACAAATTAACATAAACAAGTCTTATACAAATGAGTATTAAGTTGTCCATCAGTGCACTAGTAAGCTTGTTATGTCACTTCTGCTTCTTTTCAAAATAAATTCCATGGCTTAATCATCTCCTCTGGAGCTCCCTTTTGGGTTAGTTTGTTCCCTCCTTTTGCCTTAGAAGTGTTATGAAGACAAACTTCTGAATATAAAATGATGGAGACATTAAAATTATACTTGATAACATATTATTATTATTCATAAGAACAGTACTAATACACATATAGAAGTATAATCTATAGCAGATTTATCCAAGTCTATTCCCAAATCAAAAAACCTCAGATGTTAATTGGATATGCATATGTATTAATTATTTACAAATTATATTCAAGGTAAATCGAACCTTACAATTTTCGAAATTTATTACAATCAAATTTTAATTAGAATATTTTACATATTAAAGCATGCTTTCCTATAAGCTAGAATTTTATCGAAGCTAATTATTACAATATATGTCCCGCTTTTGTTTATCTAATTGCCTTATGACTCCGCACGTAGAGTGACTTGCGGAGTCCAATGAAATTACGCCATGGAGGTGCTCGGCCCGGTAACACTAGGGAATATTCTCCTCTTGTTATTCAGGTGTTATTGTGTGTTATTCAGGTGTTATTGTGTTTTATTCAAGTATTATTGATGTGTTATTGTGTTATTTTATTATAACACCCGAGAATATTTTCAGAATACAATAACACCTGAATAACACACACTAACACCTGAATAACACGAGGGGAATATTCCTTGTGTTACCGGGTTGATCATCTCCACGACATAATTTCATTGAACTCTGCATGTAACTTTACGTGCGGAGTTCTGATATAATATTTTTTCAACAATATTGTACCGTTAGACGTTGTGTAGGTTTTCCAATAATGAATTCTTTTTTTTATTTTCATTGATGAAGCAGAATTTAATAATGTATAATTCACGCATCTTAAATGAAATAAAATCTTTGTGTTTAATGTATAAATTTAATGTTGGTAGAGTTTGAATTTAAAATGTAGGTAATAATTTTTAATTTTTTGTTTTATGTTAACAGAGTCCTACAAATTATTTAATATATGACATTGAAGTGAATTAAGGTTCAATTTGCTTGCATACAGTTTTTTCTCTTTTATTTAATTTAAGTTTGGACGTTGAACGTAGAGCGATTAAACTTTAAAGATTCTTAGCAATGTTAACTTAAAAGTTGATACAATATGGCTCATATATCATAGAGGAACAGATGCTGGAGCGGAGCAGAGCAAAGCGGAAGATTCTGTAAATCAGGAGAGTTTCCTTATGTGATTGAGGGTGTGGTACATGGGTAATTTGGTAATTACATATTGTACCCAATGTTTCATTTACTGTTCTGTCTATGATTATAAATAGGCATGTATGTAACCCTATGTGTTATGCTAATTCTGTATTCTGTACTTTTTTTTTCTAAATTAGTGGAAAAGACGTCACTCTGCTCCCGAGAACGTAGGCATCTTTGCCGAACGTCGTTAAATCTTTGTGTTCTTCTGGATTTGTGTCGAACTAATTTCTCAACAATACATTTAATTTTACAATTTTTTTGAGGAGAGTATAAATGAAAATATTAAGAAAACTTTCTTAAACCATATAAAATTGTGAGAGATTATGGCATGTTTGTTTTTTCTTACTTTTGATAACTATTTTATAATATTTTACAAACCTGTCTCATTTAAGAAAGAATAAAAAAGAATGAACTATAATGACTGCTTCTATAATATTTTTTTTTTGTTTTTTTTTTAATCTAATTTTGATTCAGTCAGGCTTACAGGCTTCCTCTATGTTTAATGATTTTGTACGAGTCTTTAGAGTTAACTTTATATCTAATTTACTGATTGATCTTTTGTAGCTTTAATTTGGACATAAAATTGACATTCAAATTAACATTACTACATTCACCACACCCACACACACACACACCCAC
>NW_018164852.1:169575-175155 GCF_001263595.1 Phalaenopsis equestris
ATATATATATATATATATATGTTCAATTTATAAATTTATTTCACAACATTGTAGAGAACTACAAACTCTATTTTAATTATATTTAAGCTTATTTTTATGAGCATTATATGTATTGATACATCCTCAAAAAATCGAATAATATAAATATTCCAAATTCAAATTCATGATCATTCAGGGCCCCAATCCTTGCAAGTTTATAGTCATATTGGCCGTATTGAAAAGGCGAGCTCAATGAAGCTAAAATTTGCTTGATCTAATGTCAATCAGTCTCAAATCAAGCCATACAAGCGTAATCAAAGGCTTTGGATGGGCAATTGAATTGCACAATTTATTCTAAATTTGACAAACTTATATAAGTCAAATCGAGCATATTATCCAACCAAATCCAATGAGCCCGGTCACTTGATTCGGACATAATTAAGGCACTTGAATGCTCATAGAACGCCATCAGATCAAAGGGATTCCTATGGGTCATCTGATGGAGTGGCCCCGATTCATGCAGTATTTATAAAGTATGCAGCTGAAAAAAACTATAAATAGACCTCTACTCCCTTAATGAAAAGGAAATTGGGACCTAAACTTAGAAGAGAAAGCAAAAGAAGCTCCAATCACTCACAAATAGCTGATGTCACCAGCATTCCATCGTTGCGCAACCACCACCGTCAAGCGACTACCGCCGATCGACCAATGTTGCCCGACCACCACCGTCAGGCCCCTACCACCAATGGACCAACTTTGTCCAACCATCATCGTTGAGACACCACCACAATCAAAATACCATTGTCTGACCTCTGTCATCTGGTTTTTGTCGCCGTCGGACCACTGCTTCCCGACCACATTGTCTAACCACCAAAGACACCAGACCACCACTGGCTGGCAACTGCCATCAAGCCACCTTAACCGTTGGACCACGATTGCCCGACCACTATTGTCGAGCCACCGTCGTTGTTGAAGTAATATATCTCATCATTTCCATCTGGCATCCGCGGTCACCATATCACATCTGCCCAGCCATAGCTGCCCAACCACCGTTGTTTGGCCACCTCTACCAGCAGACCAAGCACCGTTGTTTGGCCACCTCTACCACCAGACCACCTTTGCCTAGTCATCACCATCGAGTCGTCGACATCGTCACATCACTGTTGTCCAGCCAACGTCGTCGAGTCACTGTCACAGCCCGACCACCCCATCTGGTCGATGTTGTCGAATCACTGTCGCCACCACTGAAATGTCGCCTCCTCCAACCTACCACTGCCTGACCGCTATCATCTAAACTTTATCGTCACTAACACCACCGCTGTCAAACCACTATTGCCCAACCACTGGCATCGAGCTAACACAACCGCTAGAAAATTATTGCTCAGCCACCACCGTCGAGCTATCGTAAATATCTGACCACCATTGCTTTGCCACCACTGTCTGACAGCCACCACTGTTGTTGGGCCACCTCCACCGCCAGACCATTGTCACATGGCCACCGCCATCTGGCCACCCCCACGGCTGGACTACTAACGTCCTCATTTCCCCAACGAAAGTCGCATTCCACTTGTGTAGTATTGCCTACGGCCATTCAAGGGGCGATAAAGTTTTATAGCCTACATCGGCATAGTGGAATCATTTCAATTGGGTCAAGCCTCGTGTATTTTTGCCTCTTCGAGTTTTCCATTCTAAAACTTTTTTCGTCTTGTCTGTCGATTTCTTTTTACCATATGTGTGTGTCAAAACTTCGTACAATATAATAATATTAATATATCACTCCATCGCCGTGAATTTACAATCACACGTGTATGAAAACGAAAAATATTTTATCATTGTAAAAGTAGGGTACTAGGAATCATTTGATTATTGTTCTTTAAATTGCTTTGGCTGGTGTGTTTTGAGCACAATATAAGGAAAAGAAGGTACTTTGGAATAGTTGTGACTGCATTAACTTTCTATTACATGAAATGATTATTTAGATGCTATCATTAAGACTCACACAAAAGTAACAGCTTCTTTCTATATTTTTCTAGAAACCTCAAGGAAAAAACATGTTGAATATATACACAAAAGGGTATGTTATTTCAAAGGAATCTCTTTTTCTCCATTTAAGTTTATCTAATATGGTTTTTTATTTCTTCATTTAAGTTAACTTTGTTTCTGGGTCTAAAGTTCATGATAAATTTATTTGAAAGTGGTATATTTTGTAGTTTTTTATGTTTTGGATGAAGAAGGGAATATGATATATGACACAAATTTTATGGTGAAAAATCATTACTCTCACTAGGGTGTTAAGGATCCAATTTCGAGTCAAGTTAGGATCGACTCAAAATCAGCTAAAAAAAAATTTGGTTTGTAGCTGAGCTCGTTTATTTCGCTCCGATCTAGATTTGAGCCAAAAATTTGAATTCAGAAATGCTTCTTGGGTATACATATGTGTGTGTTTGTGTGTGTGTTGATCATAAAAGGTGGGAAACTTGAAAAAAAATAATTAATAATATTATTATTCAATACAATCATATTGTAAAAGACAAACATAATTTATAGAAAGACACATCAAACTAAGCCTCCTATTAAGAGAAAACAATCAAATGAAAGCAACATCCATTACAAAATACATCCAATACTAAAACACGACAAAACACACTTTTCAAGCAAATACAACCCCACCATTCTCTCTTCCATCGTATGCATAAATGTACACATATATATACATGTGTGTGTGTAAGCATGTTATGCCAGGGTTACCAAATCAAATCAGAAGCATCAGCCATGGCAGTCTGCTCCATCAACGCCTCAGCTACAATTCTTCCCCTCCTCATAACAGCGAGCTTAACGATATGCCATTTAACCAGTCCGGTCTCAGCTAGCAACCGTCTGAATCCTGGAGAGCGTCTTCATACGTTCTATTCCCTCACATATCAAGGTCGATATAAATTGGAAATGAACAAATTTTGTGACCTCGTCTTTACAGATATGTCGCAAAATAAAGAGATATGGGCGTCGGGGACGCGGGGAAAGGGTTTTTTCTGCACCCTAAAAATGCAAAGTGATGGAAATCTAGTCATGTACAAAGGCATGGGCACAGTTGTCTGGGCCAGTAACACCAATCTGCAGAGCTCGAATAATAGGTTTTTTCTTGAAGTCACAGAGAACGTCGCCATCCGCGACAATAAAAATGTTATTATTTGGTTTAATGGCATCAATTTTGCCCACTGATTTGGGGCTAAACGTGTGGTCTTCGCATGTGCGGATCGGTGGTATTGTGAGTAATAAGCCTATGAATCCGAAGTACTATGTATGTGTCTAAGTCCATCTTTCTTCTGGCTGAATTTTATGAGAAAATAATGGTAAGAACTCGTGAATGTTTTGAAGTGATGTAAGTTATCTTCATATGGTACACTATTCAAGTGGAAATATTGACATGAGTTCTTCTTTTGTTGGTGTGTGCATTATAATATCATAAGGCACGAATTAGCCCTAAGAATTTAATACAATCATCAACTCATAAAATTTTAAATTTAAATTCAAATTTATGTGAAATCTTGTCATTTGATTGTGGTTACTTGAGAAGTGCAACGAATGTGAAGATACAACAACAATGTGCTAGCACAAAAAAGTTATATCACCACATTGAAATGTTTTGGCTACTAGTTCGAAGTTTGAATATGTTGAGAAATCAATATATGAGAAGGAGAATATACTTTTGCAGTCTCAATTGTGGTATTTACATAAATACCAAAAAATTGAGTGATGCAAGAGAATAAAATAGTTAGAAATTGTTTCCAAACACTCATGTGTAAAAGCAGAGTGGCAAGCACAAATGTCATATCACATCCTTACCTACATAATCATAGGATCATAAGAGAATGTTTACATGAACTGAAATACATTAAAAAAAAAAACATAGAGAAACAATTATAAGAGTTTAAATAGCCAATAATTAGTCAAATTATACTTTGAAAATAAATTTATAGAGGGAGCCATGTTTTTTGTGTATTTGTGTTTTTTTGTTTCTAAAAATTAATAAATATGTTTTTTAAGACACTCAAAATAATTTTTACGTGTTTTAAGTATTTTAAAAAACAACCATATCTTAATCAAAATTATCGAACACATTTTGTTTCAAATCAAAACATAAACAAAATAAAATAAAAATAAAAAAAATAAAAAAACAAAAACCAAAAGTGATCTCTAACAGACCCTAAGGGAACATTTGGGGCCACTTTGTTTTTTGTTTTCTATTTTCTTGTTTTGTTTAGTGCTTGTTTGGGATCAATTTCGTTTTTTATTTTTTATTTTTGCATTTTCTTTATTTTTAAAACATGTTTTTTTAATTCTTTTTTAACAAGTTTTTGAAACCACTTACAATAATTTTTTTTGGTGTTTAGAGTGTTTGCAAATAACATTCTCTTAATCATATGTCCCAAACATGTTTTATTTCAAATTAGAACATAAACAAAATAAAATAATGACTAAAAATAGAAAAAATATATATGTGGCCCTAAATAGCCCCTTAAATTTTGATTTTAAAGAAAAATCTTTTATTTGTTTTGAATATTTTTAAAAGCAAACTATTTTATTTAAAAAATAAATAAAACATGCAAAAAAATGCATTAAGTAAATCTGTTTTAAAATGAAAACAAAAATAAAAGTGATCCCGAACAAGAACTAAAGTTATAAGTTTTTTTTTAAGTTGATATGCAACTTAATATTAATTCACAAGTAGAGAATCAATTTGAAAAACTCAGCATCGATTTTGTTTTTTTCAATAATGTGATTAACTTGCTTCTATTTCTAAAATTATGATATTGGGTACTTTTGTAAATTACGTAAACTCTTCCTTTTTAAAATTATAAATTTATTTATAAAAAATTACTTTAAGATTGTGATAATGAAGTTAACCCAAATAACATTTAGAAAACAAAATTTTACTGTTGAATTCAAATATATGATTAAAACCCAACACACTTGGAAAAGGAAATACAACAAACACTAATAAGCACAGCTAAATGTATTTGAAAAGCGGTGGTGTTGCGGTTTAAGGGACAAGAGAGATGGAGGGCTGGAGCATGGTTGAAACCCAGGGCGGTTGCAGTTAGAAGGAATATTGTTGCAACAAGTTCTTGGTGGCTAAAAGGTTGTTTTGGAGGTGGGAAAGAGTAATTGGTTGTTTTACGATGGAAGTTTTGTAGTTGAGAATATTTAAGAATACCATAGGGCTGCTGCCAAAGATGAGGAAACGGTGGGACAACAAGAATGGTTGACCAAAACCACAAATGTGCGGTGTGTGGGGGTTGGCATTGGCAAGGAGAAGGGTTTGGGGGCTGCTGAAGATAGTAGAGCTACTAACCTTGGGCAAACTGTAACCAATATGGTGACAACAATAGTGGAAGGGAGGTTGGGGAGAAGGAAAAAGTCAAATATAAGCACAACCTCAAAGCTAGATACAATCTAAGCACCACTTGTCCTTAGGTATAATCCTAGAAAGAAAAGGGGGCGCTGAAGGTTGTCCTGGCAGAAATCTCAAAGCAAAAAAGTAACCCTAAAATAGAAAATAACATATATATATATATATATATATATATATGTATATATATA
>NW_018164852.1:176141-207108 GCF_001263595.1 Phalaenopsis equestris
TATATATATATATATATATAGATAACTAGGAGGGGGGAGGCCCCTCTTCTTGGGCGAAAACCCTAGCCCCTCATCATAGATTGGCCATCCACTGCTCCCCTCTTGGTTGAACTCACTACAGCATAAGATATTATTAGCGTCAGAATTTTCCGACGCCAATATTTGCATCAGATTTGCGGTTGTTAAGCGATGGATAATAAGTTTTGATCTTTGCCTCATATTTCACGTCCAAATATTTGATGAAAAAAGTATCCTGAAAATGACGAAACTTCAACAGGGGTAGCGACAGATTTTGACTTAAATTTGCATCAAATAAAGCGATGCAAAAACTTTACTTATTAGCGTCAAACTTTTCCGGCATAAATTAGATGGAAATCTGATGTAAATAGCCTTAATTACGCATCCCGCCCACCAAAATTTTAATTCTTCGCACTCCGTCTCTCGGTCTCTCCTTCTTCCCAAAACCGTTTGAAGCTCCCTCTCCCCTTTCCCTCTCCCTCTCCCTCTCCCTTTATTTCTCTCAAAATCATCGCCTTCTCAAACAAATCTTCACGATACAGTCACCCTTGGAGCTATCTGGGGAGGGATTGATCGGATCGTGCTTACAGAGACCACCGAAACTCCCCTCAACCTTCAGCTCCACTCCTACCAGAAAGCATTGAAGAAGGTAAGCCTATGCGTGCCATTATTTCCATTCATATGTGGTATGCATGTAAAAATTGTTGTTTAAGTGTCAGGTGTATGAAAAGCATAGGTAATGTTGGTATGTATGTAAGAAAATGAAATTTTAGTGTTAGGTAAGTATATACATAAGGGTTCAGTGGTATGTATGTAAAAATTAAATTTTAGGTGTTAGGTGTGTATGTAAATAAGAATTTAGGGATATGTATAAAATGCATATATATATATGTATATATATATATATATGTATTATATATATATATATATACATATATATATATAGGTGATGTTGTATGCATGTAAAAATTAAAATTTTGGTGTTATGTATGTAGATAAGAGTTCAATGGTATGTAAGTAAAAATTGAAGGTTAGGGTCCGTGTTTTAGCATTAGGCTTTATTTAAATTATTGTGGACTACATTTTAAATATTTTTAGCATATTCCCATATTTCCATCGAGAGCTTCATCCATTCAAAGGATTTGAAACAACAAGGGTACACATAGCTTGGTGCTTATGATACCCTACATAGCGTCAAGGTGCTAGGCCTAGATTGTGTGCTCTAGTTAGCTTTTATATATATTTAAGATTGAGGGGGGTATGTAACATAATATGAGAATTACTTTTAGTGCAGCTTAGAGAGCCTAGAGTGGAAAAATTATGGAGAGAGCTCTTCTCCCTTCTCCTCTTCTTCGTTCTCTCATTTTAGCTTAAGTGCAGAAAAGCTTAAGGAGGAGTTACCAGCTCATAAATTTTCTTGTTCATGCATGGATGACTTAGAGTTATGGATGTTGTCTTCAACCCCATGATGGTGAGTTCTTCTTTATACTTTAATTCATTTAAATCCCTTAAGTTGATGTTAGATTTTGTTGGTAGGCTAGTGTTATAGAAATATGATAGGTTAGGAAGCTCACTATATTTTTCTCATCATTTTCTTTATATGATTGCAATCCTTACTTCTCCCTTATCTTTAATCTCTTGAAACTCATTATGCACTTTATTTCTTTTGGTTATTAGATCTCTCTTTGGAGAAATCTCCATAATCTTAAAATGACCAAAGTGAATTTATATTTAGTCTGTAACCATTACATTGGAAAGGAAACAATGGTTAAATTTGCTCCATCCATTTAACCCTTTAAATACTAACCATATTTCAATTTCTTCAGTTAAATTTAGCTCCCACAAACCGCTAAGCATAATAATCCACTGTACATTTTGATAAATATTGTGTAATAGTTTTACTAATATGCAAAGCTACATCTTTGCTACAAATGAATATTTATAATTTGAAAGCTTGGATGTATAACAAATTATATCCAGGACAAAAATGAATCGCATATGAGTTCTTGAATGGTGTTAATGAATTTTTGCAGATGTCATCACAGCCGCTCATATATTGTTTGGAGGGTACGTTTTGGTGTCCTTGTACAAATTACAAAAATCAAGTGTTTCTGCCACCCAAAGAAGTTAAGTTGGATCATTACCACAAATGATTCAAACCTAATTATTTCCACTTGACTGTACATTATGAGCAAGAACCAAAAGATCAGTGCGAGCAAGGAGGTGCCTCAACAAGTTATGCTCATCATGCAGAGGAATTTGATCCTGACACATATGAAGATATGATTTAGAATGCTCAAAGAACTCAATTCGTTGAGAGCATTCAACAAGAACTTGAAACACTGAACAACAAATCACAATTGTTCTATTACTTACTAAATGTTGCACAACAACCTTTATGAGATGGTTGTGCATCACATACTCATGTTGGTCAGTAATCATGACTTACTAAAATATTACATGTCGTACCTTTATGGGATGGTTGTGCTTCACCTCATGCAGTCGCACTGTAACCCAATACTCATGTTGTCAGTGATCATTATGTTGTACAATTTTCCCCCCAAATGTCCATGACCGTGTCGTTTTTATTTCTAACGTTGATCATATCATATCCATAACTCAAAGGATAAATCAATGTCTACTTACAACTTTTGATTAAAGAGCTTCAAATGTTATGGGAGACGGGTGTGCTGACATATGACATTGTTATGAAGCAGAATTTTCAATTGAGGGAGGCTCTTATGTGGACAATTAGTGAGTTCCCGGCCTATGTAATGCTATGTGGTTGGAGCACAGCCGGGAAATTGGCTTGTCCTTACTTCCTGGATATGTTGAAGACATTTACTCTGAAATATGATAGGAAAAACATCTGGTTTGACTGACACCAAAGATTTCTACGTTGTGATGTCAAACACCAAAGATTTCTACGTTGTGATCACCCATTTAGAAGGAACAGAGATGCATTCTTCAAAAATAGGGTTGAATGATTAAGTCCATCCCCAAGATTACTGGAGTTGAAATAGTACAAATGATTAGTTAAGTGTCGAATATCACTGAGTGACCAGAGTTCACTTCATCTCATCTTCTTGATTTTGGTGTTACACACAGTTGGACTAAGTGCAGTATATTCTGGAATCTTTCATACCGGAAGACTAATCTGATTAGTCATAATCTTGATGTTATGCACATTAAGAAGAATTATTTTTTATAACAACTTCAACGTTGTTATGGATATCAAGGGTAAGACAAAAAATAATGTGAAAGCTAGAATAGACTTGAAAGGTGTTGCAAAAGGACTTTAAAGCTTCAGGAGAAAAATGAAGGTAAATTAATAAAGGCTAAAGCAACATATTATCTTACACTAAATCAAAGGAGGACAATTTTTTGAGTGGGTGGATTCTCTGAAGTTTCCTAGTAGCTTTGTTTCAAATTTGAGCCACTATTTTAACTTGGGAATAGGTAAAGTATTTGGCATAAAAAGTAATGTTTATCATACATTTTTGTAGTGCTTATTATCCATTATTTTTTATGTTTTGTTGAAGTCAGTGCTTATCCCTTGATTGAAGTCAGTATGCTCTTCAGTGAGTTGGGTGAAGGGGCACTGATTGTTGACTCATTGAGACATATTGATGTGAGTACTCCCTTATTATTATGTATGCTTGAGTGGATATTTCATCCTAGTTTCTTTGACTCCATGAAGCATCTGCCCATGCAGTGCAGTACAGATGGATATATTCCTTCGAGAGGTATGTCTTTCTGGTGCTTACATTGCATGTTGGCCTCTTTTTATTTTACACTAAACGACCACCATATTCAATATAAAATAAATGTGCTGCATATTTTTAAATAAAATAAAATAAAAATGATTAAGAATAAAGCACATCCGAGGGATCGATCTACGAAGCATATTTGTTGTAGGAGACGATAACTTTTTGCTCATACTTTTGTCTTACATTTACGGCATCAATTCTTTCTGCCTATGATTATTTTTCCTATCAGTACTAAACTTATTAATGTTAATCTTTTGTTTGTAGATCTCCACAGGTGGGACAGGTGCTCAGCTACCTCAGTGACACCGTGTTCTACGGACCCTAGAGATCACCTACTGTAGCAGGAAGAGGTGGTCATCTACTCCTGCCTCTGCTTCTAATCCCCCCCCCACCTGCTGATGCTACACCTCCTCTGACACCTCCTCCCCATCTTGTTGTTGTTACACCTCCTATGGCACCTCCTCCCCCACCGGTTGTAGCTACACCTCCTATGACACATCCTTCCCACCGACAGCTGCTACACCTTTTGTAGCACCTCTTCTTGCACCCACTAGTCTTCTTCTTCTGTGGAAACTGCTGCTTAGGCACCTACTACCCTACCTGTTGCTACACCTCTTGGCCCATTGACTCCTACCCCTCTGAGGGTACACTTACTGCTAGAGGGGGACTTGTAAGTTATTTATAGCATTGTATTATGTTTAGTCTTCATGCTATGTGATTTTTGGTTACTAATTTATTTCTTAAGCAGCTTTATTTTTAACAAGATGGTCATCACTTGCATCACAAAGATTATCAAGAGCATGTACGATGAGTCATATTTGATAGGGAAGCAGATATTTGTTGTCACTCGAGACTTGTGGTTCAGAAAGTTTGAGGTATGATCATGTAATTTGAATCAAATTTATAAATTTGACTCAATATTTTATACTAACACATGGGTTATTTTTTACGTTGCAGAGGTTCTTCACCTGGCTCCCAGAGCACCACCAGCAGATCCACCGAATCTTTGATATTCAAGGCAGGCATCGCCTTGCCAACATGTACATGATAGTCTGTCGAGGGGGGTGGGGGGTGAACGACCTGCCTAGATTGGTGAGGGCCTATGGGAACATTTGACTGTAGCTTAGGCCTCATTTGATTATGAGAGGAAGAGGCAAATGATCCAAGTGAACGGGGCAACAAAGAGGATCAGGGGAGCTACGCTCCATATTAGCGGCTTCGTCCCTCAAACAGAGCACTACAGGGTGCTGGTAAGATTTTGTTATATATTTAATCATTAATTTAATTTTTGGAGTAAATTTTTAGCACTAACCATTTTTGTGTGCAACACAGGCTAATAAGTTGAGTCGTGCTCCCTCCATTGCAGAGTTGCATGTTCAAACTCATCGACGCTTGGGGACTGTCCAGTGGGCCTTGAAGCATTCTCAGCTGGTTACTGTGAGTTAAGAACCTTAAATTAAAAGTTTATTTTGACTAACTGTTAAAATTGTCAATTAACTGTTATTTTTCATTTTACAGGAGGAATTCGAGCAGATATATGAGAGAAACTTGGCCACTCAAGACCAGCCTTCCGCTTGCAGTAGTGGTAGTCAATCTACCACTGCGTGGTCTAAGTACGAGCTTTGGGAACATGCAACAGAGAGAAAGAAGGGGAGGGATTATGGTTTTGAAGAGATGGGCATAGCCTTCGAAGCTGTGTTCTCTCATGGTCTCATTCTTAGCTCCTCAAGCTCCTCATAGTCAGACCAGGAGGCTCTTGTCAGACAGGTGGCGGGAATGAATGAAGAGATCCGCCAGTTGCACGAGTAGATGCTAGAAGACCGACATAGACTTAAGGACTTTATAGTGTACAAGGTGAAGACCTTAGCAGATAGTTGGCGTAAGCAACCAATGACATCCGTGCAGTTTTTTTTTCATTTATTTATAAGCATTTTGTGGAACATTTGTTGTGGAATCTTTTAGATTAATTTTACTATTCTTATTTGAGACGATTTGTGACAGTTTTTTTTTCTTTTGTTAATGATATTGTTTAGAGATTTGATTTGTGATATGACTATGCTTAACGTGATATGTAATGTGGAATGTGTTTTTGTGTAGATGGTGGAAATGTAATTATGTTCTATTTTTTGTTATAGGTTTGAGTAGAATTTGCATTTGTTTTTAGACGTAAAATCTGACGCTACATCGACAATAACATGACATCATTCTATGACATTTTACGACACAAATGAGACGGTAATTTGACATTAATATTAATCATCTGTCATTTGCTGACAATAATTTCAAAGAACGTTTCGTATAAACAAATACAATGCTAAAACGACGCAAATTATTTGCATCAGAATATTTTGACGTAACTTGGATGGAAATAAAATTATCGACCCATGAATTAATGGTGGAAAAAATCAGACGCAAATTAGATGCAAATCTGACGATAATCCTTAATTATTGTCAGATTTACGTTCGATTTGCTTTTGATATGATTGATGCAAATATATTTAATTCATGTAGTGACTAGTTCAAATGAACCTGCCGATTTAGCCCCCACTTGGGAGCCCTGTGTCAGTCTAACGGGATTGGGTGAGCTTTAACCTCATTCATCAAAGCTTCTATCTACCCAATATCGATAATGGAGTTGTTGTAACCTCCTCGGATTGAAGGCTCTTTCACTATTGCCCAATATCAGATTTATGTTCGATTTGCTTCTGATATGACCGATGCAAATATATTTAATTCATGTAGTGACTAGTTCAAATGAACCTGCCGATTTATCCCCCACTTTGGAGCCCCGTGTCAGTCTAACGAAATTGTCTACCCAATATCGATAATGGAGTCATTGCAACCACCCAGGATTGAAGGCTCTTTCACTATTGTCCGTGAAGCAACTGCTTTCCATTAATGACTACACCATCCCTCAAGGCACTTAAGGATCTTACCCCACTTGCAAGCAAGCATTGGTATCAGTTTATTTTAGGAGCTTACTTTTGATCTGTCTTGGGCTTATATGTTACGCATATAATATTGAATCCTCCCAAAGTAACATAATATTGGTTCAACGTGATTTGAAGTGAATGTAACATGTTCCTCCTTGAATAGTGGTGGTCATGGCAGTAAGATATCGACCGTGATGTATTGAAATGCTCCTTGTTGTGACTGTCTCATGTCTGGAATCTGTGTCTTGGTCCTATCATCCTTTATGGTCACCAAAACTGATCCCACTGAAGTTACACTGCTGGTAAGAGCACCTGTGATCTCAGGCTCCCCAAAAATAGAAAAAGATGATGTTCTTCCTACCTAGGTAAAGAAGTTGGTGTTTTTAAATCAGTCATGATGAATCCGACAATCAAATACCACGGTCTCCCCAACAAATGGAAGCAGACATCCCTGGATACCACATAGCACCACACATGTTCCTACAACTGGCTTTCAATCAAAGACCTCATTAGGCATCTCCGATCAATGATGACCATGTTCTTCTTCTTCAGCCATGTTAGAGAATATGGCTGAAATGTTTTGATTCATGATGCCCAATTTCTACACCATCTACGTAGACGCCATGTTCTTGCTGCTCCTTCCATCGATTATGATACTAACCATTATGTTCACATTGCAACAAGTTTAGAATATGTTATGACAAAGACACTACAAATCCCTCATATCCTTAGTCTGTAAAACTGAGCCACGATTATCTCACCCTCATTCGGTGAAAGATGATACACCTCACTCATTTTTTCAACTACCTTCTTGTTGCTAACCTCCTCCAATGCATCCTACTCGGTAAAAAAAATAACTTGACTAGCAGATGATGTTGTGCTCAAATTCATAGCATCTAAAACATTTTTGGGCTAGGACTATAGTATGTTTGCTACTCTTCTCCAACTTCTTCTTACTCGAAGTGGCTCTATCATTATCCAAACCAATTTTCTCAACTCATTGAGGCATACTCCTATTGATGTCTTCCATTATGGGTAGTTGTCTAAATAGTAGTGGTTTCCTTCTTTGTTTATGCTGCTTCTTCACCTTCATGGCTAATGTGTGGACATCTCCCGGTGACTAGTAACATTATTGATAAAGGGCTTCAATCCCTAAAGATATCAAGTTGTGGAATGTTCTTTTAGCTCAACCAACTCACACATTATTTGCAACTTGTAAAACTATGTTGTGAAGTCCTTCACTGATAGATATCTCTGTTGTAAGTGGTAGATTCTTAAAAATGTATCTTAGTGGTAATGAGAAGGTAAGTATTTTCTCTGCATATCCCTACTCATCTTATCCCACCTAGTAATTATGTCACTGCCTTCTTTATTTCTCTACCACAACAAGTTTTCCTGCCACTATGAGGCACTCTTTCTCAATTTCATGGCTGAAAGCTTCACCCTCCTGTCTTCCGACACCTCTTTTTACTCAAAGATCCTCCCAACTTATTGTAGTCTTTCGATAATGTCGTCAAAATATCTACCTTCATCAAGCTCTGGTAGATCTACTTTGATCCCAAAATCTCTATGCTCTCATATGTAGCATCCTCTCTTGGCCTCCTCTAATACTGAATTCCAAATTGTCGGGGTCTTTCTTCCTCCTCATTGAATTCATCCCCATGGAAGTAATTCAGATCCTTGTCCTTTTCTCCCCTTAGACTCTCCATATCACGATTGAGAGTAATCTCCTTCTGAATTTCACCATCCATCTCTGCAAGCCTCTACTGAAGACGACGAAGCTCATATTATATCTCTTTCAAGGTAGGCTCAGGCCTATCTATATTTGGTAGCATGGTTATGGTTTGGGACTTGTGGGAGTGGAAAGGTTGGTATGAAAGAAAAATTTTTGGTGGAAATGGTTTCGGTATGGTGAATGCTAGAAAATCCAGTGTCGGGTTAGAGTTAGGCTAGCTCTGACACCAATTAGCATCAGATATAACCCAAACAACATCCAGACAATAAATATTATTGTTGAACTCAAATATACAATTAAACCCAAAGGGAAATACAACAATAAGCACAAGCAAGCACAACTAAATGTATCTGAAAAGTGGTGGTGAAGTGGTTTAAGGGACAAGATGAAAGGAAGTCAAGAAGGTGGTCGTGGGATGGTTGCAACTTAGGGTAGCTACTGTTTGAAGCAATATTGTTGCGGCAACAATCATAACAATGGGTTTTGGGCAGTTGGAGGGATTGATCGAAGAAGAGTGGTTAGTTGCAGTACGATGGAAGTGTGGTAGTAGAGAATAGTTGTTAATACCATAGAGGTGTTGCCAGAGACGAGGAAAGGGTGGGACAGCAAGAACAATTGACCAAAACCACAAAAATGGGGTGTGTGGGGGTTGGCAACGACAAGGAGAATGGTTTGGGGGCTGCAAAATACAACAGAGTTGTTGTCCTTGGGCTTAATGCTACTAGTACGACAAAGAAGACAGCAAAAGGGAGGTTGAGGAGGAGGGGAGAGTCGAGGATAAACACCATCTTGAAACGAGAAACAATCAGAGCGCTCTTGTCCTCAAATATGACTCTGGAAAGGAAAAGAGAATGCCAAAGACAACAAATAGAGTACCACTTGTCCTCAAATATGACTCTGGAAAGGAAAAGCAACCCAATCCCCTCATCATGGATTAGTCGGCCCCTATCCCCATCTCGGCTAAAACGGTTTAGCCCCCTCTAGGGAGCCCCACATCATATTATTTGTTGGACCAACATCATAGGGACTTTTTAGCAATAATATTCTACTTAAAATTCTTAAGTTTATTGTAACGGTGCAAAACTTATACTTGGGCGGCAACCCAATCCCCTCATCATGGATTAGTCGGCCCCTACCCCCATCTCGGCTAAAACAGTTTCGCCCCCTCTAGGGAGCCCCGCATCCGATTCTTTGTTTGACCAACATCATAGGGACTTTTTAGCAATAATTTTCTACTTAAAATTCTTAAGTTTATTGTAACGGTGCAAAACTTATATTTGCTTTAAATAGCCTCTAATTACCTAATTATTTCTCTACCATTTTCCTTAAGTTTTTCTTTTTATCTTATTTCATTTCTTTTTAGGAAATTTACACAAGTACCACACAAATTCATGGATTTACATATCTTACATCTAAAATTAAATATTAACACTTATAACATGTGAGTGCTATAAACGCATGCATGAAAAAAGTCCGTTGAACTGTTAAAAGTAACATTTCTAATTTTATTTTAATGATTAAGTGCTATGAATGTAAATATTAATGTTCGGTGTTATATATATATGTAAACACATAAGAATTGTGTCATGCATGTAAATGCTCCTTTTATTTTCTTAGCCACCCACTAAATGAGAAATTATTTTATACTGCAGAGATACATGTGGTGTCCGATCTCCACAGTAAATCACCGCAAACAAATTTTATTTAAAAAAAAAAAAAAGTTAAAAGTTGAAATCACCGCAAACAAATTTTATTTAAAAAAAAAAAGTTAAAAGTTAGGTCTACCGAAATATCTTACGGTGAACGACGGTGGAAATTGGACACCGCATGCATCCGCATGAAATAATTTTTCCTGCTAAACAAGGCTTATTCGCATGTAAACGAGAATCGAACCTACAGTAGCTACCCTTTCTTAACCTCTTGTTGTGCGCTCTATATTTGCCAAAAAATATTATTTAATTATTTATTTGATTAATTGATGCGTTTTTCTTAAATTTTAAGAACAATTCCTTCATAATCATCAAGATACATCACATTTTTAAACCACGAAAAGTGAAAGCATTGGTTTTATTATAATTTAAACACCATTCATCTCTTATAAGTTATTTTTTATCCATATGATGTGTTTACTCTAAAAACATAAATCAAATGATTAGACAACAACTTTATAACATTAATAATAGCAAACATTGGACCAATAAAATTTCATAATATCTCAATTATAAAGCCTCCAACTAACAACAAGCACTCGGTGCACGCACAATAAATACATAAAGAACACAACAAAAAATAAACAATTCAGAATTTTTCAGAACACAATTTCTAACTTCCAAATGCGCCCTAAAACTAAAACAGGTATGAATACCAATCAAACCAAACTGAGATTTAATATTAATACCACAAGCATGTGGCCTCCAACTCCAAAATAATTGCTCGGTGAATGCAAATATAAACTAACAGAGCAAGGCTATCACATCTGATTCCGACTTCCTCTTCTTCATTCCTATTTACAACGTACTCCCTTACAAACAGCCCCTGTACTCTTCTGCAAATACCAACACCAGGATAAAGAGAGGGGGAATATGTAAATGGAATTCATTTACAACTCATCAGCACGGAATTTAGGACATGCATTATTAGCCGAATGCTTGATGCTTCCGTTGGCGTCATCGAAGCGAGCGATCTCTGGTGTGCGAGTATGTTGTAAACCTGCTCAAATATGGGTCGTACGTGTAATGTGATGATCGGGTCTGATGGATTGATGGCAGCAGCTACATCAGTCATCCATCCCAACTTCCTCGCAGTATCATTGCTAATGTCGCATGCCAGCTGCTGCAGAAGTGCGAGGAGCACGCCTTGGTTCAGAGGAAGTGGCATCATAGAACATATTCTGTGCAAATCAACCTAAATAAAAGTGAAAATTCATTGAAGTTGTAGAGCTGAAGATAATTTGCGCATTTCAGAGACTGATTTCAGGTAAAGAATGCAAAATACAGACTTGAGAGCATAGCCAGGACACAATGGAGACATCACTCCTTTGGAGAGCTACAGTGAATGCTTCGTCATATTTGAATTCAGAAATCAGTCTTGACAATTCTTTTGTGGGGTCGAGAGGCGCCTCGACTTGCTGAACAGACAGAGCAAGCTAGAAGCAAGTGTATATAAACATCACCCAATAGAGCAAAAATATCAAGGAATGAAAGATTTGAAAGAAACAGAAACAGAGAATTGTAAGGGAATATTTTGCATCTTACCATTTCTGGGAGGTTGACCATTGGACTATTGCTTTGCTGCACTACCATTGGATTTAAGGACTTCGCATTTCCAGAAGCAAGAGCTAAAAGCTTGCGCTGCCCATCTGCCAACTCGCTTGTTAAGTTTTGGGTAACAGATGAAGCAGAATTAATTGCATCCTGTAAGCTCAAAATAATAAGTGTTAGCATAAGAAATTAGTTTTGAAGCTATGGATACAAATTTTCACAATATGAGGCCAAATAAGCGCAATCTCAATCCCATTTTTTCTATGAAATGTGCTACAAATATTTAATGAATGAAAGCATAACTATGACACAATTTGTCAGCGCTAATGGCTGGCACCGAGCTTTTAAAGAGCTGCAAAGAAAAACGAAAGGTTTCATAATACTTTTACAAAATGAAATGTACTAATAATTGATAAATGTGCAACAAATTCATTAATTATTGATCTCCAAAATTTTATGTTATATCAAAGAACTTCAGGGCATAGAAGTTGGTTTCAGATGAATTGCTGCATAAAGCAAACCATAGGAAACAGGATTTACACTTTCAATCTTCATCAAATAGAAAGAGTAAAACTATTTATGACAAGGTTCAAACTACAGAGAGAGTAGAAAAAAGGTAGTTACCCTTAAAGTAAGCGCCAATGGCGTATGTGTGGATTCAAACTGCTGCAATGCAGCAGAATTATGTTCACTCATACCCTTGTGAAAGGCAGCATCGACTTGCTCAAACATTGATTTACATGATTGTTCAAATGCAGGAATTAAAGAGGATTCCAAGCTGGAACGTAAAGCATCCTACATGGGTAAAATTGCAATGTAATTACTCTAGGTATTCAACAGAAAATTAGGAATATCCACTAAAAGCATGTCAAAATTGGATTTTATGCTAAGAGCACAATTAATGTACACCTCAGCAAACAAATCCAACGAAAGTATATAAAGGCCCGGGGTGCAATCAAATTCACAAAAACCAACTAAACAACAGGTTAATAAAAAGTAAAAAAAAAAAAAAATTCTTGATGGATCTTCAAATTCATCCGGGCCGATTTGGAACACAAGTAAAACATAATATTCTATTTGCATTTTTTTTTATTTTTTTTTCTGGGAAAAGTGAGGGCAATAATATTCTCTTTGCATAACTTCTCAAACCTGAAGGGCTTGTTTGCCTGCTGTCTGGAACTGTACTTGAATTTGTTTTGTTACTGTCGTATCAAGTTTAGAACTCACAGATTTTTCCAGCTGGTTCACTGCTTTGTCACCCAGACCTCTCTAAGAACAGGATGATCGATTAGAAAACAATTGAAACTACTGAATTAAAAGTTTAAAAGATATTTTGTGGATGGTTGAACCTGGAGCGAATCAACTATAGTTGAAGAAATTGTTTTTTCAAGTATAGGAGTAATTGAACGAGTTATTGATGTCCCAATCGAAGGTATCTCCTTCTTTAGCATCCTTTCAAAAACAGCAGGCAAGTCTTTGTTGATAAAATTTGAGATCAAACTTGTAATATGCTGCAAATTATCTCTTTCAGCCTTCTCACGTTTTGCATTTTCTTCAAGAAAACGAGCCCACAAGGCATCAACATTAGCCTTCACATTTTTCTCCATGCTCCGGCCCAAAGCTGTCTCAACTCTTTTTCCCTCTTTTGCGATCGGGCCACCCACTGCTGTGCTAATCTGCTTATTTATCTCCTTCTGCATAGATAAAATCTGCAGGCAAAAAATTAAAAATTTTTAGTAAGGAATTAAAAATTGAGAGCTTGAGATTTCAACTTACCATTAATAAGATATATGATGTGAAACTCCAAGCATCGCATGACCAATATAGGATGTGTTGAAATTCAAAATAATGTAGAATTAAGCAAAATTTATTTCATTGATAAAAAAGGAGGTAAAAATAACCCTTACATAAATCCTAGAAATATCACCTAATATCTTCAGGTAATCAATTCATATTAATTATCTGGAGATAAAGGAGATAATATAAAATAGAAAAACATAAAATAAGAAAAAAAAATAACTCATAATCCAAGTAAATAAACATAAAATAGGAAAGAAAATAAAATTATACAAGGAAATAAATTTAATCCTCATAGCCTTTATAGGAATAAATTATTTCCTAACATAACTTATAATACTCCCCCTCAAGTTGAAACATGACTGAAAAACATATTCAACTTGGATTTGAAAACATCAAACAATAACGAAGAAGATCCTGTGAGGCATAGATTAAAGTCTTCATCTCGTACTGTTGTTGTCTTTCACTGTAGTTCCTATAGTGTATGTAAGTAGGCGAAAAACTTCTACAGGCTTATGTTGACTTCTAGTTAACTGCAGTTGTCTTTAACTACAGTTCCTACAGTGTATGTAGGTAGACGGAAGGCTCCTACAGGTAATACTGCAAGAGAATTGCAGAAAAGTTGACAACTGTGATTGTCTTTGACTGCAGTATCTGTAGATAGACGGAAAGCTCCTATAAATAATACTGCAGGGAAATTTGCAGGGAAGTGGACATCTGTGATTGTCTTTGACTGCAGTTCATGCAGTGTCTGTAGTTAAGCGAAAGACTCCTACAAGTAATATTGCATTAGAGTTTGCAGGAAAGTAGACAACCAACAGGAAAAGCTGCACAGTATGGCCTGCAGAAAAAGAAAAGGCTTGAAAAAGAAGGATGAGAGAAGGGTCTAATGCAGGAAAAGAGTTTCGGAAGAGTGATTGATGTAGGAACGCTCCAGAGGAGGGCTGCAGCAGGGATATAAACTCCGAAGAAAGGATATGCACCGAGGATACTTCCGACTGCAGAGAGAATTTTGGTGGCAGAGAAGGACATGCATGAAGTTTTTTGGGCCAAGGGAAGAAATGATGGAGCCCTCACCACCATACCAATGCACAAAGGCAAGCTTCGAATACATAAGATCAAATTTATGATCGATGCAAGAGAACACCTCTACTACAATGCTAGTGGAGTTAGATATCATGCAAACCGCCCTCTGCAACTTGGCAAAGTCACCACCAGGAAGTATAGTAGGCGGCTGGTAATTAATGCTACACTGAAAGCCAGTCGGTCACCAATCAACAAACTGGATTGTGTGCTTAGTCTTAATGGTGGCAACAACAACATTCACATCCTAATCACCACATCTCCTCAATAAATGAGACAACAAACCATGTACTTGCCATGGTGGGGATCACACTTGGCCATCATGGAGGATGGCTTAAAGGCATTGTTGGTGATTTCCGAAAAGAGTTGCTCATGATAGGCCTTCTCAGCTGAGATAACAGGAGCTTAGCATGAAAGCGTGAAATAGATCTGTGGGTATGGAACAAGGATTAGGTATGGAACAAGGCTAATCCGGAACTCAGTCACAGCCACAACCACAACCACGTTCATTGCGCCATCAAACCTAAGGGAGGCGGTGAGGATGAAATCACCTAGAAAGCCAGCCAATTAAAGTTGGTGTATGTAGGGCACTCAATGTCAAGAGAACGCCTGCAAATGTCATAGATAGCTTCATTATCTAGGAGGAAGACAACATTGGTGTGCTCTAGAAGGGAGAGCAATTGATGTGGACACATGGGGCAATGGGTAAATAGTAAAACCAAGCTTTGATTTTTTGTCATAATCAATAGATAGTCTCTCAAGGAGAAGGGAACCAAGACCAAAACCAATCCCTCCACCAACGGCAGAAAATCAGGAAAGCCAAACTGCTGAGAACCAAGAAGTCGGACAACTGAAAATCTAGATAACTGCAGAAAATCAGAGAAGCCGAACTGTTGGAAACCGGGAAGCCGAAGTGTTGCATGGATTACGCGTCAAAAAACAGCGGGAATGACCAACAAAAAAAAAGGCAGAGAAGACCGACGGCTATGCATGCAAGAAAGGTGGATGACTGTTTGCAGGGGAGACTGGCGGTTGTGTTGGAAATCGGGAAGAACTGGCCGAACGCGGAGCAGGCCAATGGCTGGGAAAAGTAGCTAGAGTGGGCAGCTACCAGGAAAAGTTGTGGGAGGATTTGCAGGGAGAAAAGAACAAAAATTTATTATTTCAAATACCAAAATGAGTGCCCCTCTTCCCGCGCGGAGAATTGCAGGGAATCTAGTAGTTCTGGAAGGAGGGTCAGTGATTAGGGTATAAATTTAGGATTTGATGCCATGTTGAGATTCAGAATAATATGGAATTAGGCAGAATTTATTTCAATGATATATTAAGGATTAGGATTTGATGCCATGTTGAGATTCAGAATAATACGGAATTAGGCAGAATTTATTTCAATGATATATTAAGGAGTATAAATAACCCTTACATGAATCCTAAAATAGGAAAGATAATAAAAGAGAAACAATATGAAAAGAAAGATATATCACCTAATATCTCCAATTAATAAATTCATATTAATTATTTGGAGATAAAAGAAATAACATAAAATAGGAAACTCTAAAATAGGAAAAAAAAAACTTCTAATCCAAGAAAATAAATATAAAATAGAAAAGAAAATAAAATCATATTAGGAATTAAATTTAATCCTCATAACTTTTAACGAGAATAAATTATTTTCTAATATAATTTCTAATAGGATGTAATAGATTTCAAATACAAAAAGGTAGGATAACTATCAAATATTTTGGTGAAAGTTTCATAATGATGATTATTCTATTAAGATATAAGTATAGATGAATTGAGTTCATACGCCCATATGCAAGTACGAGCATGAGTGGGTGGAAGTTTCATTTAAAAAATATCATGGATAATTTGATTGTGGGGTTAAACTTTAAAGTAGTCGTTGGTTATTCGTATATGCCCAATTTAAATCAAAATATTACATTTATCCAATTCAATCCAACTATACACAATTGAGACAAGATGGTCTTCTAGAAACTAAATTGGGATCAAGTTTGCATAGTTGACGTACCAAGATAGCATCAATTCTTCATCATAACTTCAACATGAGAGGCAAGTACAGATAAATATTGTTTAGTCAAGAAATTACGTTAGAAAAATGTAATATAATTATTGGACACACAAAACATATAAGGGGACCATTTTGGGATTCAATCTCTAATTAAGCTAAGAAAATTTCAATTAGCAAAAAAATAAAATATGTTGAAATAAATTTAATAATCCATAAGTATAGAAACATAATTAAGCTCTCACATTAGTAAATCAACTCATATTTATGCAATATTGGAACATAATGTTTGCTTAAAGAAATGAGCTTAAGCTAAAATGTAACCAAAGAATTTTCATCTTCAACAAAAAAATGATTTAAGCCCATCTAAGCCTTGTTGCATATTAGAAAATTCTCAACAATAGAGAAATCTTATATCTTACCTCAATATAATTTTCTAGAACTCACACAAATATACATGTAAGAGACAACCAAATTTTTTACGTGAAAAAATCCTATAAAGGGAAAAAACCAAGGGGCAAGCCTAGTCAAAATAATCCACACTATGAAATTAAAAATACATAAGACACTCTTATCTTGAAGTAGGGAAGATGAAATTACAAAAACCAAATATCACAACTTTATAGTAAACGTTTGACTACAACAACCATAATTGTGCTATAAAAATTGTAGTTGGTAGCTAATAGCAATAGTAAGGTTATCACAATTGTAGTTGGCCACAAAAATTGTCGGTGGTTGTTGACAACGACTTGTGGTCTTTTACCAACACTTCTCTTCTAGAGTAATGCTTCAATTATCAATTCAATATTGTCTTCTCCTCCCACCTCAAGTGAAAAATGATAGCAAATTTATAATTTTTTAGCCTGCAATTCTCTTCTAGAGTAATGCTTTAATTATTATTTCACTATTCTCTTCTCCTCCCCCTCAAGTGAAAAATGATGGCAAATTTATAATTTTAAAAAGGCGTTTCAATAAATTTAGCCAGGATCTCAAAATGCTCCATCAGATTGTCCACATCAATTACCTTGATCACATATATATATATATATATATATATATATATATATCATTTAAATGTTCTAACGACCTCAAAAATAGATGATTTAGGCTCGCAGGATTCCTCTCATCGAGCAACTCAATTCGACTATAAGCTTCAAAGCTATGAGATTCGTGCTTGATGATAAAAATTTTTTGATGACACATCTAGGCTTAAAGCCATTGTCCCCTAACTTAGTTTGGCTTTGCAGAACATCTCTCAAGTTCAATCAAACAGCCTCTAAATATGTAGGACTACTAGGATAGGTTTCAAAAGTTATTCAAAAGATTATGTTCAGATGAAAAATGATACTGATTTTGAATTTATTGATCAACTTAGGAAAAATATTATGTAGGTAACAAATACTTTATTACAATGAGACAACAACTGAAACTTTACAATATATGCTGACTATCCTCCTATTGCCTCAACTGCTTAATTCCTTTGTGACTTTCAAATTTAAAAAGAAAAAAAAAATTGCCTATAAGTCCACAGCTTATCAAGCATGCACCAATGCCACCATTACATTAAATCGAGTTGGAACTAATTGAGGAAATTCCTAAAACTCAATTTAACCTAGACTTAGAAAAAGATTATTAGATCAAGAAAATTTTGCCACATTCTTTAGCTTTGCCTAAGACCCACATCTAATTTTTCCTTGAGCACAACCTGAACATGAGTTTCACATTGTTCCACAACATAATATATTTTAAGAAATACATTAAGCTAAACTAAAAATTAGTTTTAATAACTACAGCTAAAAAGTGAATAAAAATGTTCGCTAAAAGGTATATTATTGATCAATCATGACTCAAAATTAAAATTAGTATTTTAAAACAAATGACTTTACTTATCCTGGTTTCATCATCAACTATTTATCAACCTCATTTTGAAATTATTTCTAAGCTATTGATAAAAAGATTCTGGGTTTCGTTCTATACAGGGCTCATATTTCTTTATACCATTCATTTACCATATTCATGAACTATTTGTTATATAAAGTAAAGAAATTGGCATAAAAAAATGAAATTTTGGATGTTTCATGATTTTCTTTGTAATGCTTGGGTTACAACAAGGGGCATTACCTCTTCGTAAATATCTATCATGTATTTTAAAGAATTCGTATTTACCGCACACAAAATCAATATAACTTTGTAAATATCCCTTCTTTTACTTAATTTAAGATATCTAAAAAATTTATTAGAAGTTTTAAGGTAAGATTCTTTCAGCTTCGGCATAAAATGACTTATAAAACTTACTGTAAAGATAATGTCAGGGCATGTATGTGATTAAAACTTACTGTAAAGATAATGTCAGGGCATGTATTGTTTGATTTGCACTTCTTTTCCCAAGTTATTTTTAATATTGTAAAGATAATTTCCCAAGTTATTTTAATACTTATAAAACTTACTGTAAAGATAATTTCCCAAGTTATTTTTAATATTGTTTGATTTGCACTTCTTTTCATTCAACTTTCTCTAGTTTCGAACCTAGTTAGTTGAAGTTTTACATGATTTCAAATTAATAATAATTGTTTTTTTCTATAATGGATCCAAAATATTTTTTATTACAACAACAACAAGAAGCCTTTATCCCACAAAGTCGGGTTGGCTACGTGAATCTTTTCTCTCCATTGCGTCCGATAGAGTACCATATTTTCATTTAATTTTAATAAATGAAGATCAATTTTTTATATAACATGCCCAAGTATTTTAAGTTTACCTCTGCATTTCTTAACAGAAGTCGAATCTAAAGCATCTACTCTCTGCCGACATTTCATGTGACAAAACCATCTAACACGACTATCTCTAATCTCGTCTGCCACTGGAGCTATACCAACCTTTTAACGGATAAATTCGTTTCGTATTTTGTCTCTAAGTGTCAAGCTACTCATCCAACTAAGCATTCTCATCTCAGCAACACCAAACTTAGTTTTATACTTCTCTTTTAAAAGACAACATTTTGCATCATAAAGCATTGCAAGTTTCACCACCATCTTATAAAATTTTCTTTTTAAGTCTAAGCAGTAATTTTCTATCACACAATAGGCCTTTTGCATTCCTCCACTTCAACCGGTCAACTTAAATTATACTAATAACATCCACATTTATATCACCATCACTTTGAACAATAGACCCAAAATATCTAAAATGTTCATACATTTTAATGACTTGATCTTCATAGTTACGACTCTGCCACGAGAGCTACTACTACTACTAAAATTACATTCCAAGTAGTCAGTTTTAGATCTACTCAAACAAAGGTCGTTAGACTCCAATATACACCACCATAATTCAAGTTTTTTTCCTGAACTTTTTCTTTATTTTATCCTCAAGAAGAGTATCGTCAGCAAAAAGCATACACCAAAGTACATCCTCCTGTAAATGTTCAGTAAGAACAATCATAACTAAAGTAAAATGTTATGGGCTTAAAGTTGATCCCTAATGTAATCCAACTTAAATAGAAAAATATTTGATCAACTCTCCTTCTATTTGAATTTCAGGATCGGGGCAAGAATTCTGTATCTATCAATATATTTTCCACATCCTATCCCTATATTTTCCTCATTCATGATATTTCCTAAATTTTGGTGTAAATCCTGTGTTGGTGGCTGTCTCCAAATTTTGACATAAATCTCGTGTTGGTGGCCCCGTACTTTCTTTCTCAAACTAATCTCGTTACTCAATTAAATTTACAATAATCAAACGACGCAAACATGTGGTGAATCCCTTCATCCCCAGCGAAAACATTTGAAAATCTTTAGTACGCTTTTGTCCTTGGGTTGGGAAATCTTCAGTGGAAAGCCCCAACTCAAATTTATTCTAACTCTTAAGTCAATTTGTTCTAAGTATGGCGTACTTAGACATATCTTTTAATCGTGTCGGGCACTTCGGTCAACACCAATACACGCGGTGTCCTTGTTCAGCACACCACACATATTGGGGGTCCATTTGTTGACCTCAGTTTCAGTGAGGTCTTACTCTCCTACTCCCAGAACACATAATCTAGCCTTAGGAGTTCGTTGTAAACCATCCTCGCAGACTAGTAATGGAGCCCACCTCCCATAGAACTTCGAGTCACTTCTTGACTCATTTTTGTGCAGACATCGCATGAGTAGTCTCAAGCACTCAACTCTTAGTTGCAAGGGCTAAGAACTAACATGTAGAGGGCCCGAAAATGAGTTCCTACAGGATCAGACGGCCATAGATGAACCCTCCATGACTCGGCAATGTGAACACCACAATTCACCCACAATTCACACATTGCATTTCACACATTGCATCGACATTTAAACTGAAATCAATCTTCAAAATGACCTATCACGACCCAAAATTCAAAGAAATCAAATTTCACACATTTTTGGCATGATTGTCGACGAACTTGTCCGGACGACCCTGAATGACGAAACAGACCACGTCGGCACGTCTGGAACGTCGACTTTAGCTAGAAAAGATGTCCATATTGCTATGGTTCCGCGAGCGAGCAATTAAAACAAAAATTGATGGACATTTTTTAATTATTGGAGCGCGGGCCCGGGCTCAACCTAGGTTCAACCCGGGTTTGATTCGGGTTGGACTCGGGCTAAACAAGGATTAAACAATTTAAAATTTTAAATTTTCAAATTTCAAAATAGTCATTTAATTTCATCTTAATTGAGAGTTAAGATTTTCCATTTGAACCCGACTCCATGAATGGATTTAATTCCCCGTCTAGTCTCGCATAACGTTCACCTCGGCTATACAATCCCACTTAGCTCCTTACTGGCATTCGGTCTCCTGTCTGGCTCCCCTCTTCTTCCCCTCTGCACCAAAAACTACTCATCTACTCCTCCCCTCTGCACCGAGAACCCGTCTACCTCTCCCTTCCTCGTGCTCGAGACAAGTCGACCTCCCTCTTCCTCTATCGATCCTGACTCCCTCCTCTCGCTCAGCTCGCATCTCCTGCTCGATTTCCTTGCGTTCGATCCCGCCTCCTTCCTCGCTTGACCAAACAGCCTCGCTCGCCTCTCATCCGCACCAAATTTGGCTTCTCCCTCTGCACCGACGTCTGCTTTACTCATTTGTGTTCCTCACGAAGAAGACACTGAAAGCTCTCCCCCGCCTCCTCTCTTCTTCGGCTCGCCTCTCTCGCTCGACTCCCAAGCTTCGTCTCCCTCGCCTTTTCCTTATTCGGTCTCCCCTCACATAGAAGAAACCTTGCACGCCTGCTTCACCTTCCCCCTCTTCCTTGGCACCGAAAACTCCTCTGGCTCGATCCTGTCTATGTGTCTCTGCACCGAAAGCCACAGACCCCGCTTCCTCTCTTGCTCTCTCCTCCGGCTCTGCTCGCCTCTCCCGCTCTATACCGAAACCCCCATTCGTCTGCTTTGCCTCCTCTCGGCTCGCCTCTACACTCCACTGAAAGCCTCGCCTCCCCTTCTCTCGATCGAAGAACTAGCCGCTCGACCCTGCCTCCATTTTCTCTCGACAGAAACCCACTCTCCTCCTTCCTCTGCCAAAAATTAAAAAAAAAAAAACAAGAAGACAACCAGCCAACTCTCCACACCTCATCAACAGAACTCAATCCAGGTCCCCCTTCCTCTCCTTCTCCGGCGAGCCTCCCTCCCTCCGGCAAACTTCCTCCTGTGAACTTCCTCAGGTGAACTCCTTCCCCCATGCAACACTTCGGCCAGGTATACCTCCTCTTTATCTTCTTCTTTGTTGCGTACAAGAAATTTACATGCATATCACCCAATTCTATATTTATTTGCACGCATACAACTTGAGTTACAAATATACTTTTAATTTTCTGTACAAAAATATACTACTCAATTTTTTGTGTAATAAGTTACAAATAAACCACTCAATTTTATGTACATTTTTTACACACGTCACTCAATTCCTGTGTATTGACTTGTCTAACGAGGAAACTTTAATTTTTTATATATGCGTCACCTATTTATATTCCCTACTGTTATTTATGTGTGCCTATTCTACTACATAATTTAAAACCAATTATGCTTTCAATTTGAGGGGAATCTAGTAATCGGACAGAAGCAAAGACTTTAATCAGATATGAACAAAAGAAACTTGCAATTTGTGTAGCTCCTGCAATTTCATTGGATTCTTGGATGCTCAATTAACCGATTTAGAATGTCAAAATCCCTGAGGTTATTGAGAATAAACGACATGTGAATGGCTGGATTTATATTTGCATATATATCCTACTCAGATTATCCTTTTGGTATGCCATAAGAGACTTAGATGTTAATAAAATGTAAATCTTAGGTGTTAGATATGCAAAAATATATGAAGAATTGGATGGTAGGAATGCAAAGACTTGTGAACATTTTTGGTAACCTTATCTTTGATACAAATCTGAAATTCATTTGATTTGGCTTTATGCAAAATCTGAAATTTTATGAGCACTAAGCTGTTTTAGTGGGTTGATTTAGCTTTTGTCTTTGTAAGTTTACTGAAGTTAACTTCCAATAAAAGGATGAAAATGATGAATGAATTAAGATCTTGGAGGTATGCTGATTTCCTTATTATTCTTAAAGTGTAGCTGAGAATGGCTTTTGGATACAAGGAACGCACGGGTTGGAATCTTTAGGGTGTCGATCCAAGTCTCACTATACATTGTATGTGGATAAGTCATTAAATATGCATAAATTGAGGACAAGTATACCAAAATTTCTCATGTCATGGGTAACATTTCGTAATGTGGTAAGTGAAATTGAGCTTAAATGTTAGATATGTGAATAAATTGGAATTGAGTGACATATATATTAAATACACTTGACTATTGGCATACTTTTCATTATACACATCTGCACATTTATATGTGTAATCTTTCGTTGAACGGAATTCTCATACCAACCTCACGGTGTGCCTTTGCGAAGTAAATTCGGACGTGGTTGAAGCGTTAAATGATCGTGGAGCTACCCTTGGAACAGACTAAATGAACGACAGCAAACTTCACGCCGGTAAGATCTCTAAAAAAAAATCATTTTTCAAAATTCAACAACATTTTCAAAACAAAACAATTTTCAAAAATTCAACATTTTCAAAACAAAACAAAATTTCAAAAATTAAACAACATTTTCAAAACAAAAAACATAACACGTCCTTTTGAATTTACGAGAGTCCCTCGGATAAGGTAACTCACGGTTGCTAACGAGATCTCCTGAGTTTAAATGAGCTTAACAACTCATTTGAACTAAGTTCAAAAGAAAATAGTGGTAACGGAACGAGGGAATCATGGGATCCTAATCGGTGTCGTTTTAATCAACTTTAACCCCCACCCCCAATAATGACAAAAAAACCAAAATTTTGGAATACCTGGTAAAACCTTTTGAACATTAGACTTTAGAGTCAACTTTTTGTGGGCAGAATGGCAAGGAGCTTAGATCGACCAGAAAGAAGATCTTCTTCAACAATCTCTCTCCATAGTCTAAATAACAACCCATAGAACTTCGGGGCGGCTTGTCCAGTGCGACGTAAATCCCTACACCCTCTTTAGGCTCATGTACAACCTGTTGTGCAGCGTAAGTCCTAACTCGACTTAGGCTCTGAGATTGTGGTGTGGCACAATGTAAACTCTATTATCTCTACGAGCTATTTGCATAATCAAATATTATGTAAATATAAGTCCCAAATAATAAAATTGACAGGATTAAACATCTAAATAACTTCGTCTCCAAAATGCAGTCACACAGTATGATAGTTTGAGAAGTCACTAAGAGTTTCCTCAGGATCTGTGACGTCCCCTACCTTTTCTTTCCTTTGGACTCATGAAAATAATTGTTCATATTTGAGTCACTCACTTGTTTTTACACATCCTACCGTGAAAAACTAAACTTTGAATTCTTGAAGACTAATATCCTGATCATTATCGAGAGTTTTCTCAAGTGACCCGCGCTATTTGAGATGTAATTAACTATAGAGGCTTGCCTCTATAAAGAACTTGGAACTCAGGTAAAATAAACTCTATTAAATCCCTCTATAAAGAACTTGGAACCCAGGTAAAATAAACTCTATTAAATCTTTGTATTAAATAGGGAAACTTGTCGGCCACACATAAAAGGTTCGCAGACCAAATGGATGTCACAAATCTCTTAGTTTGCAAGATTGTGTCTATCATCGATGTATACACCTATCTTTCGGGAGGGTGTAGTATTCACGGTATCGAACACGATTATATAAACTATTGGACGAATGAAATCCATTTGATCTCATTTTTTTTCCAAAATTAAAACATTGCTTTCAAAACCCAAATTATATATCTCTTATATTAAATTAAATTTCAAAATTTTTTCAATTTTCAAAATCAAAAAAATTTGACCGACAAGCCTTCGCATATACAGTGTGCATGTGTTTGGGTGTGTGGGGGAAAAAACACAAAAAATGGATCAATCCTTTCCTTTTTTTTTGCTCATGATTTGTGAGATGGTATTTCCTTATAAACAATGAATTTGCGGCATCTAATATTTCCTCATGTAACACTCTCACTAGCCCTCCTTGATCCAATGGGCCTTCAACATGTTATAAGAGGATTAGAATAATTTTGCTTTGTTTTATTTAGAAAATTCACTTCAGAATTTTGCAGCCTTCTAAGAGGAAACCTTTTAACTTGAGAACCTGAAAAAAACATGTTGGTTCAAAGATCTAAAGTTAAATACAAATTCAAAGTAGTTGCTCAAAAGATCTATAAACTCATATGAACTTAAAAGTTTATTTCACAAATTTAAAAATCAGATAAGAAAGCCTATGAAGATAAAATGTAATTAAAAATCTACCGTCATTATTGCACAAAATCTTATACATGGTCGCATCAAATGTGCAATACGGAAGATATAATCTGTAAAAAAAAGGATTAATTTGTAATATGTCTTAACAGGAAGATAATTTCACATATTCACCAAAAAGATCAGCAACGCCACATTCAAGAATATCATAAACAAACCTGAAATGGAAGGTATCCCTTGTATGAATTATAAAACTAAAAAAAAACATGGGGAGAAAGTTGGATCTCCTATTTCCTAACAAAATTTCACCACCAATCTGTTAACCTTCATGGTGCACTTATCTTTTCAATCTAATAGTTAAAAACTAATGGTAAGAATTTTTTTAATGGTCACTGATGCCAAATTAACCAACCTGTAATAACAAAAACAAATATTATTAAGCAAATACCTAGGGTTAAAATCAAGACTTAAGGCATAATTGAAAAAAAAAAAAACACAACAAACATCAAGATTCGGATAGGGCCGGAGAATGGTATCCATGAGCAGAGGTGGCGGCTTTGTGGCGGGCAGTGGATTAGGCTAGAGATGGAGGTGGGTAGAGCAGGAGAAATTGGGGCTAGTGGGAGGTGGATTTTTGGTTGGCTGTTGAAGAGACGCGGGAAGAGGAGGCTGCACTGGTGACTGGAATAGGAAACGTGGGGGAAGGAGGAAGTAGGTTGGCGGCTAGGACTAAGCGGTTGATTACTGGATGAGAATAAAAGAGGGGTACAACAGGTAGCGGCTTTGTGGTGGGCGGATGGACAGCTGCTGACCGGTGGTTGCAGGCAAGTAGGTGAAGAGCTGAAAGGGAAATCAAAGGAAGATAGTCACCACCTCGACAGAGGAAACAGAAGGTGCACCACCTTTCCTCGGGAATAGCCCTAGCAAGAAGAAGAACTAATAGACAAAAATCTAAAACAAGACATAACCTAACCCTAGACTCAGCAAACACGCATATTAATAAAGGATATATGGGCGGGAAATAAAAATAAGGGGAGAAGTTTTGGGCAGCAATTCACGACACGGTCAGACCAACCCTATCTCGTTGAGACCTGGTCAGTTCACCTGGACCCAGCCCGCGCAATCTCCCGGGGTTGGGATATTTTCGACTTCATGTAACATAATGTCAGGTCTATGATATTGAGCGTTGTTGAAACATTATAGTTCTCTGATAGGTCGATTTTATAAATAATATCATTTAGCTTCCGGAGTATGATGAAAGATTTGTTTGCGCTGGGTTTGAGTATTTTGAATGCTCCTAATGGGAATCTCTCTTCTTTCAATTGGATCTACACTATGTCTCCTTTAAATGTCACATTTTTCCTTGTCTTGTTCGCCTATGCCTGATACTCGTGATTCTACTTAGCAATCTCTTTTCTTAATTCCCCGAGGAATTTCTAAATCCAGAGCACCTATTCCTCCACATCCTCACTAATCTCTGATATCGGCAGGAGCGGTACAAAATCCAGTGGAGTGGGCCATTTCCGCCCGCACACGACCTCAAATGGAATGTGATATGTGGTTTCACTTATGGATCTATTATATGCAAGCTCGGCCAGAGCAAGAATCAAATGTCACTGCTTGATATTCTTCCCAATAAATCATCTCAGTAGATTTCTAATACTCCAATTTACCACCTTCGTCTAGCCATCACGATGCATTAGACACAATATAGCCAAAACGCATACCTGGTATGTCATGAAGTGGCACTTCTTTCAAAATGTTCCTCAAATCAGTTGTACACCAGAATGTCGTCAAAGTAGACCACCACAAATTTCCTAATGTAAGCCCAGAATATTTAATTCATCAACCTCATAAAAGTCATGGGCATATTTGACAAGCAGAAGGGCAAAAAGGTCCACCCGTATAAACCATCTTGTGTCTTGAATGCGGTTTTCCACTCGTTTGTTGGTCTAACCCGGATCTGGTCATACCCACTGTGTAAGTTGATTTTGGAAAAGATGTTGGATTTGTGTAACTTGTCCAAGAGATCGTCCAAGCGATGTATGGGAAATCAATACTTGATGGTAATATTGTTGATGACCCTACTGCCAATCCAGATTCGCCAAGAAGCATCCTTAGGCGCCACTGGAGCAGAGATAGCACACAGACTGGTACTCTCTCTGACCAACCCTCTCGCGACAAGATTTTATACATGTTATTGTAACTCCTCGTACTCCACATTTGAATATGTAGGATAGTCAATTCGGCAATACTTATCTAGGTATAAGATCTATGGCATTTTGAATGTCCCTCAGTGGCGGTAATCCCTATAGAAGATTGTCAGTCATCACATCTTATAAGTCATATGGTAGTAGCCATAATAGTATTGGTATCTCATTCTCCTCCTCAATTCCCTGTAGTAGAACTAATGTGAGTACCACTAGAGTATCTTGAAGTAATTGCATGAAGGTGGCCCTGGAGACCAACGCTTCAGTATTGCCTACTCTCGCATCCTTAATAGATAACAACACGATGTTTTTCCCATTCTTTTAAAAGAGAAAACATTCTTGAATCTGTCGTGCTAAATCTTACAGTCGAACTGTCACGACCTCCTTAACATAATATGACATGCGTCCATCAAAACCGCATTGCATCACACTTGCTCCTGCAACTAATCTCAAATTGAAAATTCGACCTAGCACTGATAATCCGCACGTATCTCGTTTTCCTTCTTGAATCTAGAGAGTAAGACGAGAGATGTTTCTGTATGGTCAATCCCAATTGCCTGACCATCAGTGTGAACACCACATTTTCACAACTTCCACTATCGATGATCAAACTGCAAACTTTGCCCTTTACAGTACACTTGGTGCGAAAGAAACTGTGCCTCAACCATGATTGATCTCGCTCCATCTCTGACTATAGAACTCTACTAACAAATCTCTCTCGTCACCTTGAACTTGAAGTTCTTCCTCTATCTTTGTCAATTTTCCCACCAAAAAGAAACACAGCTTTCAGCTCGATGGCTGCTAATTTCACCCGTTTACCCTCTGGCACCTTCTTATACTTAAAAATTTGTTCAACAAATTACAACCAATCAACGCATCTGGATCTATACCTCCACCAAATTCTGACAAATTCACTTTGATGCTGAAGTCCATATGTCCTCAATGTGCGGGCTCCTCTCTCGACCTCCTCTAATATTAAGTTTCGAAGCGACGTGGTCGATATTTTTCATTGTTGTTGTCTTCCTCGTGGAACGAATTCAGATCCTCGTCCTTATCTCCCCTTCGACTCTCCATATCACGGTCAAGGGTAATCTCCCCTTGGGTTTCCATCATCAATTTCTGCGAGCCTCAGTTAAAGCCAACGGATCTCCCTCTATATCTCATCTCAGATAGTTTCTGGCATATATCTCTATGGTGGCATAATTAGGGTTTAGGTTTGCAAAGGGGAAGCAAAGGATAAAAGAAAATTTTCTTTTGTGGGAGCGTAAGGTGGACGCTAGGATCTTCACATACAAGAATGCCCTGAGCGTAAGGTGGACGCTAGGATCTTCACATACAAGGATGCCCTACCTAAACGATGGGTAAAGCTAGCCACTAACAAGTTAAAGAAGAGTGTATCTCTATGGTGAAAAAATTAAAACGCTTACGTTAACATGAGGTGGAAAACAAAACCATTGTCTAGTTTAGGATGAAAAGAGAGAAGCAGCACAAGTAGCTACCAATACCTTACAAATAGGACGTGTTCTTCAGGCTTCATCACTTATAAGATAAAAATTTCTCAGTAGAGTACTACACAATCAAGTACAAGCAGCCTATGTTGAGATATGAGCTAGTAAAGCCCGAGGAGAGCACAATAACTCGATATTTGAGAGCATTGAGACCATCCTTTGGCAACTTGATACAGTTACAACTCTATTAAACATTAAAGGACGTCCAAACCTTAAATTTGAAGATAGGAGATAACATAGCAATATCAGGTCAACACCACCCTTCAAATTGGGTTTAGTCATCCGATTGAATAGAAAAAGTACACCTAATAGAGCACATAAGCCTACCGCGCCCGAGGAGAAATCGATCCATAATTGAGAAAATGTAAAAACCACCATCACTTTCAACTCTGTCCCAGCTAGGAAATGCTTCAAATGTTAAAGTTTTGGCCACATTGTGTCTGATTTCTTATCATGAGGGATGTATCTTTCATTGAGCAATGAGCAAGTCAAGAAATGAACAACGATACAGGAGAGAATGACAACGTTAGACAGAGTATTAGCTTCCAACGAACGAGAGAGATATGTTAGTGATTTAAGCCCAACCCATAAGAGAAAAACCTTGAAAGAAGCCCACAAGAGAGACTCCAACAGGAATAATATTGATTGTCCTACAAGATAGTGAGTATGATGAGCTACTACCAGAAAAAAGGCAGCCCTTATTAAATGAGTCAGCCCTGACTAACAGTTTACCTCCAAGGATTTCCACAAAGAGTCATCTAGCATTAGTTTCAATTTCAAGATCCGTTCCTCCACATAGAAATATTTGTTGAATGCACGTTATCGTGTAAGGTTTGGTTTGTGAGAATACACATTTATTTGCAATTCTAGCTTTCGTTGTGCCAAAAAAATGATGGTTATTTCTCTATCAATTCAAATTTTAGAATGATGCATGTGTTTCAGAATTCTTGGATGAACGTGAGCATAAGATTTAATAGTGACATCACCTCAGACACAATGAAGCAATGACCTTACTATGATGGTGACAAATTAATTTCAGAAGCTTCCATTAAAGAAGGTGAAGCCCTACCTATATGAGGAGAATGACGCGAAGCATTGCTACAATCCCATGACTCGAATGTAGGCAGAGGAAGCAAACGAGATAGCTATCTCGAGCAGAACCTTTTGGTCCAGTGATTCTGCTTACACGCGATCTACGGAATTTCGTGAATTTTGTGATCCTGCAAGCTTAATGGTCGGGTCCCAACCTTTTCCGCACCGAATTGGAGAGATTTTTTTCCTACTACAATTGTCAGACCTTGGAGAGATTTTTTTTAAGGGACCCTAAATTTATGAATATTTCTTTAATTATAATTAGTTATTTTAAGAGATGATTATTTTTGTCCTATTATTTCCAATTTTTAGACCTTTGCTTGATTTTTTGTTTGTTGAAAATTGTAATATATGTTTTGTCTTAAGGAGTATTGTATCATCTTCTGTTTACAAAGGGTGTGTTTGTAGCTTGTACAGGAGCAGTGGTGAACCCCCCGTCCATACATCTGTTGACCTCAATTTTCGTGAGGTCTAGTATTCCTCGTAGGAGTTAGGATCTAGCCTTAGGGGTCTTCCTGCGACTATCTTAGAACCTTAGAAGTGGTGCCCGCCTCGTTTTAGTTCGACCTATTTCCATCCTCTTTTGGAGGTTTCGCGTGTGCGGTATCGACTTCTAACACTTAGAAGGATGAAACCGACATGAGGAAACCCAAAATGGATTCCTATAGGACCTTTCCGAGCCTTAGGTTGACCTTCTGCACAATTCGCACTCCTGCGCGCACCAGCTTCGCAATTCGGAGAGTCGACGTGTCCGATCTCCGCAATTCACATTG
>NW_018164852.1:212421-225577 GCF_001263595.1 Phalaenopsis equestris
GAAAAGTCCTATCCCTTTTGACCTCTTTGAAGACATTATTCCCTGATTTTTATCGAGAGTTTTCTTAGGTGACTTCGGTCATTTAAGATGTAATTAACTATAGGGGCTTGCCCTTATAGGGAGCTTTTCCGAACCCAGCTTAAAATAAACCCTATTTAATTATTTGTATTAAATAGGGGAACTTGTCGGCAAATAAAACGGTTTCGCAGACCCAAACGGATATCATATCTTTCTTAGTTTATTTGATCGAGCTTCACCTTCAAGTCTTGTGTTTATCCCTTGGGGTAGATACAGGATTTGAGGTTGAGTGCTCTTTCATTTAAACTATGGAAAATATGAGGTCAGTTTGATTTCATATTTTTTTTCTAAAATTATATATATATACGTAAATTAAAAAGTCCTTCCGAAGCGGGCGACGGGATTTCGATTCCGGCTGCCGACAGCTTCTTACGGGCGACCCCCAAACATTAACTTTTTCCCCTTTTAAGCGCCGACAACATCATCGTTTTGGGGTTCTCTATGTTGTTCTCAGCCAAGACAGTCGTCGAATGATGCCTAACCCCTTCCAAAGGCCTCCGACCTACCACATTCTCATTCCCTTGCCATTCCACGACCACCTCCCTGCTAAATCTCCTTCTAAAGGACTTCTAGACCCCCTAGAACGGGGTCACTACAAAAGTTTTGATATAGTCTAATTTGAAGAAAAAAAAATTAAGATGATATGATGAGGTTCAATGAGACAACAGAATAATCATCTATTAGCTTTAAATTAACAAAGAATTTGCCAATAAAGTAAGATGCCCAGTAATCAAACAACCATAGAAATCTCCCCATCAGTAAAGAGAAGAGCAAGCATGCCTTGAAAATATGTAGATGGTTATGAAAAGTCTCACCGTTCTATGATATCTAGCCAACTGTAAAGCACATTCAACAAGACAGACCACTGTCCATGCCAAATAATAAACATGTGATCATTCAACGCTGCAGCAAGTCATTGTCACCTGTCACTATCCAAGACCCCAAATTTAACGCTCTTTCATTCTAAAATGACATGGAATCACTACCAATCTTATCAATGCACTGAACTATATACTGCCATAATTGCTATAGAATAGCCTATAAGTCAAAGTGTTAAATTCGACTATAAAAACCCTATCATCTCATCATACAAAGTTTATCGAATTTTGCATGTTCACTCAAACACAAACTTTGAAGCATTCATCTAGTCGGTTTCAAAGCATTGTCTGAGGATTCTCCTCTTTATTTCACCTCTGACATTTAAATATACTATTAAGGTTGTCAGCATATTAAAAGGGCTCTTTTTAAAGCCTACATCACATCTTCATTCATCTTATACTAAAGGCATGATTGCTCACATTATTATTTCTCTTTCTCTTTACGCCTTATGTAAAGATAAAAATTTACATTTCTCATTCTCTCAAGTGTAACCTCTCTATACCGCAATTCTCTGCTCTCTTCTCACTCACTCTCTCTCAGAGCTCTCAAGAAAGCACTAGAGAAAATACGGAACCTTTCAGCTATATTTTATTTGTTGTAGTAAATATTTTCTCGTCCCCAAAGAAATACACATAGGTATCCGAATAAAACCACTACAAATTATCTTCTTTTGTGCAGTTGCAAATTCATTTCCAGAGTTAAACATAACACTTTTTTTTTTCTTTTTCTTCAACTCCCAACTGTGACTTTCACTTGGCTTGCCTGGAAAAGTATCCATCATTGACATCAAGCATAAAAAATGAGTGATTTTCACCAAGCCATGACATCATCAAATCACATGAATCGAAACAGGAACCAACAACTAGCAACAACTCCTTTAAGCAAAGTTCCAAAATCTTATCTAAAGCTCCTTCAAGGATTGTTAAGGAATTCCCTCAAATATGCAAAATTTGAGTCTTTATAGACTTGCGAAGGGCTAATCTGGTTGCATTCAATCCAAAATTTCATGCATATCAGGGATGAATGAAGGAGATTAAGGTTGTCCTATCATCAAAGATATTGTAGATTTGTATTGAACAGATCCCCATCCAAGGCCAACCAGCCCAAACTCGAGCTAAACCGAGAGGATGGCAGCCACCACTGATGATGTCTTGAAACAACAATTCGAGAATAGCATGACGTTTGGGCAACATTGCTAGTACATCAACAGTGACAGAGAAAAGTAATATTCATCAAATTAATGAGATTAATTATTAGTAGAATTCTCACGTTTTTATTCGGATTATACAGTACATACAAAAATGGAAGTGTCTTTTAAATATCATATGGAATGCTTCTCTTCCAAAGAAGAGTATAATAAAACAAATGCTTTGAAAAAAAAGGCATGTAGAAGAAAACATTTTTTATGAATTACAGATTCAAAAAGAGAAATGCACATGAACAAACGCACGCTGCAAACTAATAGTAATGAACGTGCCTAATGTACTTCTCATCAATGGACAAACCTAGAGTCCAATCTGAAAACCCTAATCACTAAGGGCTTCATGGCACATGCAAGGAAAAAGAAGTTGGCCAAGTTGAACCAAGATAGTCTATTACAGTTAAGTTGATTCGACTTGTTATAAAGATTTGGATAGTCAAACCCTGATTAAAGCTGTTAAAGTGTCCACAACTTTTACAAAGGTTGTCTAAGAATTGACCAACCAATTTAAGTTCATTAGAACATTGATTCAATCAAAATAAGTCAAAAAGGACTTTGGTTTGACCATTCTAGCATGCCACGAGAACTAAGATTCACACCAAACAATCAGGATTTTATAATTCCAATAATATGTAGAGCAAACATGTTGCAATGTTTGTTTTTTTTATATATGAATGAATGAATTCTTATGTGTATCTGTATGTATGGATGAAAATAAATTTTTAAGTTCACATATAAATACATCAAAACAATTTCGAGTTAAATCAAACTTCTTTCAAGGTAGACATCCTCAAATCAAAGCACTCGATTTTGAGTCAATTAAAATTTGTGTGATTATTGAGATTTGAGCATCAGAAATAATTAGCAGCCACCAATGCATGAAAAAGAATAAGATGGAATCACGAAATTACCTGGTTTAAAGCATCCTGGATTGACATAATTTGGGAATAAGAAGCCTCTGTTGGAGGAGCGAACATGCCACTCCGATGTTCATTTGAAGAATCAATGGAGTTGAAAGGACTTGAAGACGGTGATGATGAGCCTGATACTTGAGCCTGCTTGGCTTTTTGCTTCTTTCCTTTTGCAGCTTTTGATGCTGGAATATCAAAAAATCCAGTTTCTCTTTGAGAAAGATCTGTTGTGTTTTTCAGGACAGTTTCCTCAATATTACCAGAAGACTGCTCAACCGCACCAGCAGCACTACCATAATCACCCACCTGAACTTCAATCCCATTATAAAGACCTGCATTAAATGCATCACCTTCTTTTGGCTTGTCATTCATGATATTTGAAACTGACGAACTTGACGGTTGATCCTTACTCTCATTATAAGCATTATTTGCCTCTTTCTGAGAACTGAATTCCTCAGACTTATCCAGCACACTCTCATCCACGACTTTAATTACTTCAGCATGCTTCAAATCGTTGTTGCCGATCAGATCTAGAAGCTTCACTTCATCAATTCTCTGATTAGCAGCAGTTTCAGATGAAGACTTCACACCTGACAAAATTTCTAATGGAGTCACCAAGTGAGTTCCACCCAACTTGAACATTAGAGGAGAATTCTGAATCATAGATGTATCGCTTGGACCAGTTTTCATGTTATCCCCTCCGAAGTTGTCATTAGTCAAAGGACGATTAGGCAAGTTTACAGCCCCATCATGTTCTCCCTGTTCAGCTTGATAATCACTAACTTCCTGATAAACATCACGCTCCCCAAGTGATTTCCCATGTTCTAAACCTTTCAATGCAACTTTAGAACCAGTAAACCTCTGTGAGAGGTCCAAATCTAAAGGATCAGGGGATGAAGTAGGGTGTAAATTATCACTGCCAACACTTGGAAGTGGAGGAGCAGAAGGATGAATATCAACATTCGATGAAGCCAACTCGGGAATATTGTTAGCATCTGAAGATAACAAATTTGGAGGACAAACAACCATGTTCTCAGAGTTGCTTACACCAACAGAACGTATGGGTGAAGCAGCAGCAAATGGAATATCACTAGTACCACGTGAAATCTCTGATGCAGAAAATCCTGTTGAACTAATTCCATCATAAACATGAGAAATACAGGGGTCTTTGGCCAATAAAAGGTTATCAACAGGTGGCAAACACTGTACCAAATTCAAAGCATATTGTTGAATAGCCTGTGTTTGGACGCAGTAAACTTGCACCACATGTTCACCATCAGGATAGATGTCACTTGTTCCTGTGAGACTCAAAATAGGCATTGTAACATTAAAGTCAGCAATATAGTCCATGCAGGTTGCTGCTGGATGCGGACCATAATCAATATGGACAGCATATATAGCATTCTTCTTAGCATTTGCAAGTAATATAAGGCCTTCTTGAGGCATAACAACGACTTGATTAAAAAAGGCCTCCTCTACTTGGTGTTCTGACGAACATTTTAATTCCAATGTTTGATTACATCTCCATGATTCAGAATCACTGGGTAATAACCAGCCTTCTTCAGCTGAGGAAGTCCATAACTTCAGTTCACGGTTCAATGGACCCTGTAGCAACAATCATGACAACAGTTTACCATCCTTCATGACTGAAGAGATAAATAATAATAAACTAATAAATAAACAATAAGTTTGAAAATTGAAGTTGAAAAAGCCAATGTTCCAAACCGAAGTTAGAAGAACAATGTGATCAGGGCATTGCGGGGGCGTCATGAATGAAACTGAATGGACTGGTTGGCCTTCATGTGGCCTCAATGTCACAAGGGGCAGTGACTTCCGATCATCCCATATTTTTACCTGTGAAATCAAAATAAAGAACAAAGTATCAATAAATGGTCCAACACGAGGAGTTCAATATAAAAGTAAGTTACGTATGGGTTAAAAAGGGCATGTTAATTTTTTTTTAAGAACAATTAAATTAAATTAAAGTCAATTGAGCTTATAGTTCGATGCCACTTACGTATAAGAAAATATCAATAATATTCATTAATATAAAATGGGCCAAAAAAAATGCCCCAAAAACTTGCTTGTGTCAAAAAGCCCCTATTAAGCAAGTTAATGTTATGGCGTGCAGTAACATTCTCCTCTTTAGAATAAAGCATAGAAGACTTGCACCAAGCACAAGTTGATTCAATATATATATATATATATATATATGGATAGATAGATAGATAGATATTTATAATCAAACATGTTTCCAAAGATTGTTGAAAATGGGCCTATCAAATGCATAAATAAAATAAGTGTTAGGCAGATTGAGAAAGGGTAAATGCAAATTAGCATGGATAGAATTAGTTAATAATTTATGAAGAATAATTTTACACATAAAACTGACAAATTATAAGTTATTAAACAAAATTTCCAACAAATTCATTACATTTTCATTCTTCACATATTCCATTTTGATTAATCATCCACTCTGATAAATTATAAGAACTTATTTGCTCTTTACAGAGCAATTAGTACTGCTAGTGTAATCATTCGCAGACCACAATGCCCTTCATAAGCATTACTAAATATGCTTAATGGGATGCTTTAGTCCATTACATTTTCATTCTTCATATATTCCACGTTGATTAATAAATCATAAGAACTTTTTTTTCTCAACTGAGAATTTAGTACTTCTAGCGTAATCATTCACAGACCACAAGGCCCTTGAATTCATTTGCATTACTAAATATGCTTAATGGGATGCTTAGTCCATTTCCTGCAATTATAAATTAGCTTTTTTATGTATAGAAGTTAGCAGCTAAGATGTTTTTTCAAAGCAATAATAATGCATCTTGTTCTAAGTTTTCCATTAGAAAATTTAAACCTCATCCAAAAATGGAACACTTTGTTTTCAACAGGGCAAAACCAGAGAACCCAAGCAATCTCGGAAAGCAAAAGAAATTGATTTTTCCATAAAACCAAGAAACATAGTTCCTAAGCAAACAATGTAGCAATAATAAACGCACAACAAACACAAGGGTGTATATACAACTTGCTTCTATTCCCAATTTCAACATAGTGCGTAAAGAAAGGCCCTCTATGTGTGGAAACCAAGCAGCCTACCCTGTAACCTGCACCATATAACAGAACCAAGAGGTTAACATCTCCTAACCTGATATTAAGAAATTAAAATATATGCATTATTTCCTGCAAATGCGAAATCACATAAACTAATAAATAGCTCTACGCATTCCCCCGTCTCAGTAACCTCAAGTTTCCACACTATTTCATATATCACAAAATAGATGAACTGTCACATCCAAAGAGAAGGAAAGGACCAACAGAACATCAAACAATACCTTCTTTCAAGTAATTTTAAAAACCAGAAGACAGACAGGCCACCCTCCCTTAAACATTCACTTGACCTTTCAAACCAAACGAGATGGCCCCAAAAAATGGGTAAACATATTAAAGAATTGACTAGTAATCACATTGAAACTTTTGAAAACAATATTCCATAGCCCACACCACTGTTTAAAATACATCTTCAAACTACGCCAACTTTGACTAAGAAGATCAAACAGTTGTTCTCAGTTTCAAACTTTTAGATCAGCACAGATACTTCTTTTTAAGGGCTTGCAGCTGCTTGCCACGAAACAGAACTCCTATTAAATGACAAATATCAGTGGCACCAAATTAATGGAAATTGCTGAAAAACTTAAAAGAAAAATACAACAATTTTTTTTTATTCCAATGGGTAAAACGGAAACGATATCTATAAGAGAAATATAGCTGATAAAGAGGAAAAACCGGAAAAAAAATTAATATAATCAATTACAATCAATTCAAAATTTTAAAAAAATATTCCAGAATCAGAAATCGTGGTTGGCAAACTGCTTTTGAAAAGGCTTGAGGTCGTGGATAGCCAGGATGGTTGATTGAAAAGCAGAAGACAATCGAAAAGGCTAGGTAGAGGTAGATAGATTATCCAACGGGGATTGGATGGAAATTGCTAGGATTGAGATTTCCCCGCCCCCTCAAACTAAGTACAAAGGTTGATATTTTCTAACTTGAAAATAAGATTTCTAATTTATGATTGCGTATAAGGTTTAGTGAAGATAACCATTGCCTAAAGTTTTGTCAATATAATTTGGTTGGATGATACCCTAATCAACTTTCTCCTTTATAAAGTGTTTATCAACTTCAAAATTTACCTGATTATGATGGAAAGAACTCTTAGCATACTGATAGCAGTTTAGTTATGAAAACTCATTATCATATGTTTTGTAGTAGAAAGATTTTTAAATGTCTGAGAACATGTTTAAGCCATGAAGCTTCAAAATCTCATGGGTCATGCTGCTTCAGTACAACTCTAAGCTACCACATGCTGCTTTTTATTTCACCATGTAACTAAACTTGACCACCAAAATGAACAATAATCAAATGTAGAGTTTCTATCTGTTACTGATACAGTTCAATTAGCATCAACAAAAATTTCAGAACTCTTGAAAGCCCTCTTTTCGAAGAATAACACTTTCAGGTACTTTATTTATGATATCATAGTATATGTTAAGGCATCAAGTGCTCCTTTATGGGGTAATTCATAAATTGACTAACAATGCTGTCAGGTTTAGTGTGAGATAGGAAATAAATTGCCCTACTAATCATTGGTGCATTCTTTTGTCAACTGGGTTGAATCTTTCTTAATTCCAATTTTGTTTATTGAATCCATTCGTGTGTTTGCAAGCCTACATCTAAGCATGATAATTGCCTGCAGTAAGTACAGAATGTGTTTTTGATGCCAGACAGATACTCCTTTAAAAGATTTTGTCATTTACAAGCCAAAAAAAAATACTTTAATAAGCCTGGATTCTTGATAATAAATTCTTCAAAAAGGACATAATTTAGCTTGTTTATCTCTTCCACTTAGTCCCAAATTAAGATAATGTCATAAACATAAACAATTAGGAAAAAAATAAAAATACCTTCAGATGATTTCTTGATAAATGAAATGTGATCATATTGTCGTTTAAATTAGTCATGTCATTTAATCATCATAATAAATCTGTCAAACTAAAATTCTCAATGAATACTTTAAGACAAATGAGTATTTTTTTTAGTATGCAAACTTCGTTTGTTTTGTTCTACCTCTCAAATTGAGAAGATATTGTCACCTGGGCTTTTCTTTTATCAATCAATGCATTTTTTACATTAAATTCATAGAGTGCTAATCTAAATTTGCCAAAATAGATAAAAATTACCATGATTGTGCTTATCTTAGCAATTCGCGATAGGTTTATTAAAAAATCAACATCACAGGTTTTGAATGAAATATGTTACGACAAGTCTTGCTTTGTATCAATCAACACTCCTATCTGCTCTGTAGTCTGTACTTAACATGAAAATTCATTTACAACCAACAACCTTCTTCCTTTAAGGAAATTTTGAAAGCATCCAAACACCGATTATTTTAAATGCCTACATTTCATACTGAATTGTATGCCATCATTCAAAAAATTTTATAACTTTTTAAATTTGTAAATATTAAACAAACCTAAAGTAAAGGCAAGAAGTTAGGAGTAATTTGTCATAGAAAATATGACTGATCGAGTATTTGTAACAAATTCTTATGTTTTTCCATAAAGCAACAATAAGTAAATAAGCCATTGAAACAGAGCTCGATAAGCTAACAAGTCAAACACCAAGAACAAAATTTTGTAGCCTTTTGCATAACAGGTCCAGTCAAACAACAATTAAGCTTGCTCAAGCTCAACTTGTTTATACCCTTAGCAGAGATCCTATAAAATCGAACCATAAATATTGCAAAACTGAGACTTTTATAAAGATTTGGTGTTCTCCCCCTAAATATTGAAAAAGAATTATTATATTTTTTAGAAGGTTACAAAAACACAGGCGGACTTCTTTTTTTTTCTGGCATTGAGTAACATTTATAATCTTGTTGATGAGGATAACAGTCAATAAAAAAAGCATTTTATGATTTTTACGTCAAGCTTTCTTTTTCGATGAAAAAGCAAATGTACCAAAGCATTTTGAGGGAGATAACGGAGATGAGTCTATTTCTTGGATAGGCAAGGCTAAGAGTTTGAGGAGAGTTTTAAAATTTAGAATTCATGTTATATACAGCTAAAGAGATAAAAAACCACTCCCAAAAATATTTTGGGATATTACTCGTGAACATAATTGATTGAGCAACATCTAAGATCATTTTTTCATTTATCCAATTAAATTTTCCTGAGAACTAAAGATGCATATTGAGCATATTTTCTAGTCTTTCAAGATTCCCTTCAAAGTATGAAGCAGTGACTAATATTGTCCTTTGCCTTACTAATCATCCCTTCTAGGAAGTGAGACCATGTCATAAAATTTACTGTGTAAGATGAAATTTAGTGGTACAGATCATATATTTGGGGATTTTATCTATTAGTAATAAATTGTGAGAAATCTTAATAAACCAGATAATTTGAGTTAAGAATCATAAAGTTCACGATGGTAACAATTCCAATGCCAATAACTTGTGATTTTGACCAATAAATAATTATGACTGTGTATGAAAAGTATAAAAAAAAGGTAGCATTCCCTATTATAAAATCACAGACTCCAATGTCCACTACATAGAATTAGATTTTTCATTTTGGATGCTAAAGGAGCTCAAAAGAATCAAAACCATATCTTTTCGAGCAAATACACCAAAATTGATTTCTAGTGCTGAGATACCAGTATTGTGATGAGATCTAGCTTCATAGCAACAGGCGGTACCAAAGGAGTAGCATCTTTCCACAGTCAAGCCATATTTGATCATCGTTGTGGTTTAAGCAAAACTTTAGAGAATGAACAAGGAAAAATTAAAATCCAATTGGGAGAAGATCAGGTTGTGAGAATAAGAGAGAAATCTAAGTGGAAATAAAAGATTGAGAAAAATTACTCTAATCCCATATTAAAAAAACAGAAAAATATGGGATCATTTTTATTCTAATGATAAATTATACAAAATTCACAGAAGAAACAGAGTATGCTAAGAGGGAAAAAATAGGCCGTAATAAACCTAATTAATATCCCTCAATTAAGGATTTCAAAAATTGACTTCTATTCTTTTGGTGAAAAAACAATTTCAAATTTCAATAAAATCTACCTTGCATAGAAAAATTCAATCCTAATGAATTGAGCAGGTGAAATTAATCAAGTTCAGGCATAATCATAATGTTTTCTACAAAGTATACCATAACTTATCACAAGGGAATCAGTCAAGCCAAGTATAAACTACCTCTAAATTCTAATCACTATAATCTAAAATAATGAATACAATATCATTATAAATAGTAGCCACAAAAAGCTAAACAAACATGTATGTGTTGACCTCATTTCTTAGGTCATCACCTTTTCCTAGGATCCTAGGATCTAGCTCTAGGAGTTCCTATTGACCATATTAGAAAACTAGAATTGGGACCCACCCTTTTAGAAATTCTAACCACTTCATATTTCTCTTTGATGTCTAACATTTATGACACAAGACCATCTAACGAGTGGTTATTGGTTATTTTGTGAAGACTCAAGGGAAAATTTCCTAATAGGACTCCAAGCCTTAGGAAAACATCATCACAATTTTTTCGTCACATACACACACTAAATGCACAAAATTCACAAAATTGCACGAGGACGGTCTTCAATTGAACTTAAAGGACGGGTGAAAATGCGAACTTCTCTGGATGACCTCTGACGGCGAAACGGACCACGCCAGCGCGTCCGGAATGTCAAAAATACCTAGAAAGGACATCCAAATTTAATATGTCATCCAAATTTGATATGTTACGACACACGAATAAAACACAATTTTTTTTTAAAATATTAAATATTTTCTTTTATAAAAATATCCTTAAATTATAATTATATTAAACCTAAATCCTATTTACGCCTCTACTCTCGCTTAAACTCGGATTCGGCCTTGCAATCGGCTCGATCTCACGGCTCGTCTCCCTCTCCTCCGTGTGCCCTAGATCCACGATGGATCCGCGCGGCTCTCCTTGTCGTTCTCGCTCGCGACTCATCTTCTCGAGTCTTCCTCTGTCGATTCGCATACGCGGCTTGTCTCCTCGAGTTTCCCCTTGGCTGTGAGAGGCGGGCTGACCGACCCTTCTCCTTCTCGAGGCTGTAATATCTCCTTCTTTACTGTGGCATTTATTCCCCCATGGTGTGATTCGTTGCTAGGGAGGCTGGTTGGTGGCTTTTTATTCTCTTCTCTCTATCTATAAAATGATTTCCTAATTTACTGTATTGGGTTGTTGAAAATTTTGAGAGAAAAAAGAGAGTTTTTGAGAGAGAAAAGCTTGAATTTCTTTCTATTGTTGAGGAAAATATTTCTCTCGGTTTTGCTGTTCAAAAGCATTCGTAGGGTGCCATTTTCTGAGGCTTTTAGGAAGGGAAGCTTTGTCGAAATCCTCCTTAAGCTAGAACTTTAGAGTGCTTGTGGCGTGGAGCATTTGTGGTTGTCGTTTCTGGGGAAGTTTAGGAGGAATATTTCGCTTGGAGTGGTTTTCTTGAATCATTTTTATAATTTTATTTTAAATCTGTTGAAAAGAGGTATTCTTCTTCTCTCCTCTATTTTACATCATTTCGGATGGCATTAAATATGGAAGTTTATTTTGAAGCTTAAGCATGAGTATTTGTTTAGATGGTGAGATATGAAGCATGCATATATGGATCACCTCTACTTTTTTTTTGCTTGAAACATATGAAAACATGGCTAAGGTGGTCTTGGAATGCATTTTACTCCTTTAGAAATACATATAGAAAAGCATGTTTGAGGGTTGCCTCTATTACTTTCGTTGCTTGAAATATTTGGAAGTATGAAATGCATGCTGGAAATTGTTTTATGTCTATGGAAAGATATGTTTGGGGCGTATTTCATGCTTCTCTTGTTGCCCCCTTACTAGAATGCATGCTGGAAATTGTTTAATGTCTATGGAAAGATATGTTTGGGGCTTATTTCATGTTTCTCTTGCTGCCCCTTACTAGAATGCATGTTGGAAATTGTTTTGTCTATGGAAAGATATGTTTGGGGCTTATTTCATGCTTCTCTTGCTGCCCCCTTACTAGAATGCATGCTGGAAATTGTTTTATGTCTATGGAAAAATATGTTTGAGGCTTATTTCATGTTTCTCTTGCTGCCCCTTACTAGAATGCATGCTGGAAATTGTTTTATGTTTATGGAAAGATATGTTTGGGGGCTCATTTCATGCTTTCTATTTTGCCCCATGTATTGTACTAGATTTGCCCTTTTCTTGGGCTCGATTTTGGCTTTATAGAATCTGATTTTTATAACTTTGTTTTAACTCATTTAGTGAGTTCGATTTAGCTGGAATATTTTTCTATTTTTTTTTTGGGTATTGGTATAGCTTTTGAAAATTTAGAAAGTCATTCCTTATGGATTATTCTCTCTTGTTTTGTGACATATGACAAGTTCTTGAAACTTTGTTTCAAGAAATTGTAAACTTGATATAAATTGAATTCATAAAGAGGTTTGGGTTTCCCCCTTTGTCCTTGGCCGTGAGTTGGTTTCCCCCTTTCTACTGGGTTTGGGTTAGCCTTGTTGAGAGAATGGTTTGGTAGCTTTGTTGGCTTAGTAAACTTTGGTTTGTTGTTTAGCCGTGAGCAAACTTGATATAAATTGAATTCATAAAGAGGTTTGGGTTTCCCCCAAATTGTCACGAGTTGATTCATTTATGAAAAGTGAGAAAATGATATTTTCCTAAGATTGATTCAAGGACCTTGAGGCTTTATTTAATGAAGTTCAAATTGCATTTTTGAAGTTTTATTCATTAAAATTTGATTTACATGTTGAGGCTTTCATATATCGATTTGAACATTTTAATTGTTGATTTTTTGAGATCACATTCTTTTTTTTACTTTTTTATGAATTTAAACGTCTTTAGACCGATACATTCATGATTTCGTTTTAAGCTTTACTGGTTTGACTTTATTTTGAAAATGAATTGTCTCCTTTTCGTTTATTTTATTTTTTTTTAACGGTCAAGTTAAAAATGAGAATTTTCGATTTAATTATATTCAGAAATGATTCATAGTC
>NW_018164852.1:225616-254400 GCF_001263595.1 Phalaenopsis equestris
AAAAAAAAATGAATGAAAAGGGAAGGGCTTTTGATTAAAGATGGAATTGAATGAAATGGGTATTGATATAGCTTTTGAAAATTTAGAAAGTCATTCCTTATGGATTATTCTCTCTTGTTTTGTGACATATGACAAGTTCTTGAAACTTTGTTTCAAGAAATTGTAAACTTGATATAAATTGAATTCATAAAGAAGTTTGGAAATTCATAAAATTGTCACGAGTTGATTCATTTATGAAAAGTGAGAAAATGATATTTTCCTAAGATTGATTCAAGGACCTTGAGGCTTTATTTAATGAAGTTCAAATTGCATTTTTGAAGTTTTATTCATTAAAATTTGATTTACATGTTGAGGCTTTCATATATCGATTTGAACATTTTAAGTGTTGATTTTTTGAGATCACATTCTTTTTTTTTACTTTTTTATGAATTTAAACGTCTTTAGACCGATACATTCATGATTTCGTTTTAAGCTTTATTGGTTTGACTTTATTTTAAAAATGAATTCTCATTTTCGTTTGTTTTATTTTTTTTTAACGGTCAAGTTAAAAATGAAAATTTTCGATTTAATTATATTCAGAAATAATTCATAATCTTAAGGGAAATATGAGAGAAAGAGAAAGGGAGAGAAAATTAAAAATAGAATTTGGATCTTAGAGATGATAAAACCAAAAGAGGGGATAGGATAGCAAATCATTCACCGTTCATTTTGCACATGAAAGATGAAATTGTAAATTGGAAGAATAGTTGAAGGTTGGAAGAGAGTGAGAGTTTAGATAATGATTAGGGACATGGATTGAAAGATCAGTAGACCTGCACTTAGATCCCTTAAGCTTTGAATAAACTTAAATCAAACTACCCTAACTAAGATTGAAGCACACTTCATAACCAACCCTTTTTACCAAAATTTTAGGTTTACCCCTAGATTTTAGGAGTCTGATGTAGAGCTAAGCTTGATTTAAAAGATGTTCGGGGATTAGTTGAGGGACACTTAATTGAAATTAGACACTTTAGAACACTTCAGACCCAAATTAAAATGTAGGTTTCTTTGGTCTTAGGAGCACACCTTGAGAGAGTTCATCCTTCTAATGTTCAAATGATCCTAAGAGGTCAGGCATCTGACCCCAATTTACTAGGACACTAGACACGAGGGTGTACTAGTTTGTGGTTCATTACTAATTTAATTAAATCAAATAATGAAATTTTTACCTTAACTTGACCAAAATTGAAACCCAATGCTCCGGGATTTGAATTTGTTTTACACTCAAATCCTCCTCACAATTAGGAACATTCCCAATATCACAAATAAACTTCCTATTCTTGGTCTTTTATATGTGATATTGCATTTTGTTTTATTTGTTCGTCTTTTTCCTACAATTTACCTATTTTCTCAAGTTTTTTAGGTCATGGTTTCTCCTTTCACACAACGCATAATAGCTAAACTTAAAGGAGCAATGAACCTCTCAGGTGTACAGATTTAATTTATATTACGACATTTTATTTTCCCAGCATGTTATATTGTTCTCATAGTCTGTTATACTATTTTCTCAGCATGTTATATTATTTTTTCTTTCTATTATACAATATATTGTTTTTTTATACTGCATGTTTAGTTATTTTTTATACATATTATGTCTTAGTTTAGGAAAACCTGGTGGTTAGGTGCATTTTCAAAACCAAAACTAAACCAGGAGGTGCTATTACGAAGAGTTTGGAGCGAACAGCATGGGCAACACGACGAAGAACAACTTCTAGATGGATCTGCAACAGCAAAAACATCAAAACACGCCACATAAGCATTTTCACAACACTATACACTTTCCTTAATTTAAGTAACAATCCATAGGACTTCGAGGTAGTTTGTCTAGCGCAACATAAACCCTCATATATCGCTTTTAGGCTTTCTCCACAACCCTGTTGTGTAATTATAAGTCCTAACACTTTAGAATTCCGAGATTACCGTGCGGTATGATGTAAATCCTCCTATCTTTTAGGCTATTTACACAGTCCGATATTGTGTAAACATAAGTCCTAACTCCTAAATAATTTACAGGATTGAAATATTAAATAAGCATCACATCATTTCAAAAGACATGAAGCCGAACAATAGGATAGTTGGGAGTTCACTGGGGTTTTCCCCGAATCCGTGATATCCCCTACTTTTCTTACTTTTGGATTCCTTAAATAATTGTTCCTATTTTGAGTCATTCTCATTTGATTTTCCCATGTCCAATCGTGAAAACCTAAACTTTAAAATCTTGAAGGCAAAACCACATGATCTTAATCGAAAGTTTTCTTAAATGACCCCCAGTCATTTAAGATGTAATTAACTATAGGGGTTTGCCTTTATAGGGAACCTGAAACCCAGATAAAATAAACAATATCTAATATTTTTATGTTAGGTATGGGAACTTATTGGTCTTTTTATAAAATATTTCGCAGACCAAAATGGATGTCACAAATTCTTTAATCTGGGTGATTGAATCTCTATTACAAGTGATATATTTATTCTTCGGAATAAGTGTATTACTTGTAGTATTGTATTCAATCATCTAAACTATTTAAAATGTGAGACTCGTTTGGTCTCACTTATTTTAAAATTAAAATGTTACTTTTAAAAATCAAAAAGGGTTATATTCATATTTAAATTATTTTCAAAATCACAAAATCATCACTTTTTCAAATCACGAAGGTTAAAAACGGCCGCCAGTATGATAATGTGTTAAATGTGAAGTTGCAAGGAGGGGATAGAAAGATAAAAGAATAAATGGTGAAGAAATTAAGTTGAATCAAACACATTAAAACCATACTAGAATTAGTGTTTCTCGAGATTTCAAATTTGTAAACAATAGTCCCAATGACTTGCAAGAAAGTTTGTCTCACCTACCTGTCATTAATTTTAAAAAGGCACCTATTAATATAGGTTTTTTTTAATTGAAACTTGATATTTCATTATCAATTGATTTAAATTGGATCTGTTTTCTTATTTACAGCAATAGTAGACCTTATTATTCTTTAAACATAACTTCTCATGAATATCTTCGTGCAGATTGTGCATATATTATGCAAATTATTGTTTAAATTCACAAGGCCTGCGCTTAGAAAAACGTACAGCAAGCTTTGTTGATTTTTTAAGCCCATATTGTATAACAAATTCAAATAAACTAATGTCATAGACCTAGAAATAAACAAACTATATGAAAATTTATTTATGGACAGTAATAAATCCCAATCAGATATATTCTCTTAAATCAAATAGCATAGCAAATCACCTAGACTCCAATTAATTACTTCAATTTGATCACTAATTTGAGAATGAATAAACATATAAAAATTTAAATAGTGTTCCTACGTTCTTCCATAGAATTTTGCAACTCTTGAATTTTACATCTCTGTTAGATGCAATAGTTTTAAATAATCCATACAGATTAACAATTTCCTTACAGTACAAATTTTAAAGCATGAGATGAAACAATAATTTGAAAACATGGAATGAAAATTCTGCATTATAACAATATAAATGCAACACCTAGGTTCAAGCTAGCGCAATAATATTTAACTTGAGTCATGATTTAAATCTTACTTAATCAAAATGCCCTACTGCACTAGCATCACATGATACTACTATAAGGAAATCTCAACAAAAAAAAGGAACAGCGATGCAGAGTGAAGTTGCCTTTATTGATCATGAAATGTTTATTAAGCATAGAGCATTACATAAATCAAGACATATCTAATTGGAAGTCTTTATAAGTGACTAGATCCTTTTCTATGATATCAAAATTGGCCAAATGAACTTGCACAGTGTATAAGTGGCATCAACCTTAACTTAAGATATCAATTAGTTTGTTTCAATTTTAACGTTGCATTTTAGCACAAATTTATGTTTCTTTTAAGCCATTTAACATGCCTATATCCAGATTTAATCTGGAAGTTCAAATATTTTAAAACCTAACAATCCAAATATGTCAAATTCCTTGGGCAAAAGGTAATGCCTCCAGTATCAAAGAGATTTACAGCAGCACGGAACTTTCGCTCATAACTGGAGCACTCTAGATTATGACTAATTTAACTTCTCACTAAATTAGGTGTCATTGATTTCCATCTTGACCTAAAACATTCCCGTAAATTCCAGAAACACTACATGAAACCTCAAAATATTATTAAAATCAAGTAATATTGAAACATGTGCGTTAATAAGTCTCATTTTAAGGTCATTAAATATGTGTTCAAATGATTTTTCCCACTTAAAATCCACTTTTTCAAGGCAATTAATTAGCAGTTCCATGAACACTACATCCCAAAATAAACTGTCAATAAAAACTATCCAAACATAGAAACTTGGAATATTGTGAATAATGGGAGGTGTTGGTCAATCTTTTAATTTCTTAACCTTATAAAAATCAATAAATAAGCAATGGATAGAAAATATAAATCCCAAAACTATGATATATGAGATAACAGAATAATAATTCTCCATAGGCGGAAGTAGGCTTTTAGTACTAACTATTTAAAGGCATTCCAAAAAAATGTGTCTCTAAATTATTGCAAATTAAAATTGCAATGGGTACAGACCACAAAATTTTCCTATAAAAAGGTCATGGTAGTTCTTTGATTTTTTTTTAATAAAGGATCGTGGTTCATAACTCTAATTACAATACTTCGGGCATTAGTTAATCCAAAGCTCGTTGCCATCATTCATACAAGCCAGGTCCATCATTCATCTTAAAAGCATTCCTTCACCCAAGTAGAAATGGAAGAGATATATGGAAGAAGATAAGATTCATGTGGGAGAGACCATAGTAGGACTGGAAGAGATGGAGTTTCATAAAAAATATGATTAATATAATCACAAAACTTATAAAGTGAATTGTTATTCACCTCTTTGTTGACCATTTAAAAATAAATAAATAAATAAATGTCCTACCTGCTCCCGCCAAAGGATCTGATAACTACTCCCACCCATTCTCTGTTACAAAACGGAACAAAGCCAGTTCGCATGGCATACGCATAAATAACACATCTCCATGTTCAAGCACCTCACACCGGAACCCCATTCGGAACACATCAATTTTTCTCCCTTCCCCCTCTCGTGAACAAAAGTGGTGAGATGCAGTCACAATTAAAGCTAGTCGAGAAAGCAACGAAGGGATCACAGCATATGGAGAAATCTGAAACTCCCATCTTTCTCTCCTTCTGCTCTACCTTCAATTTGAAACCCTCGTTGAAGCCCTCTTCATCGTTTCTTTGTTTGTTCCGGCCCAAGAAGCACGCTCAACGTCTCTCTTTCTCCGTCTCGCAAGCCCAACCGCAAAAGCCGCACCTCTTTCCTATTCGAATTGCAGAATTGAACCGTTCCTCCATCCTGCTTCCTTTTCCTCTGCTTCACAACATATGACGGAATCACATCAAAACATAGAAGCTTTTGCTTCTTTGCATTTACGCGAAACCCAAGCCGAGAACCCCTCTCCCTCATTTCTTATTTGAGCCCACCGCATGATCCTAAGCACAACCTGCCAGCACCTAACTCGCTATTCCTTCCTATCTGAGCCAACTCAACATCCCCCTCCCCCTCTCACTATTTCTCTTTGACCACGAGAAAAATAAAAAACAAAAAATATATTGAGCAACACCATCTTGCTAATTCCATATCGTCGTTGTTGTCTCTCTCATAAGCAAAGGTATAAATGCAGGGAATTTTCAAATACTTGTTCAGGATGTTCCAACCCTGCAAATAAATTTATGCTTGTGTCATTTTTTGCAGGTTAATTGAGAACCATACGCATCAATAAGACCAATGGGTTCAAATAATCTGCTAGGGCTGCAGTGTCTTGTGGCACTGACCAACACATCTTCTAGACAGTTGTGCAAGTGAGGTACACTTCTCAATGCCTCCTAAGCGGGGCCAATACCAGAAGGCTGCCGAAATTGCCGATGATTTTGGAATTGCAACAAATAAATCTACAATTTGAACTTTTTCAATTATTTGGACATTACTTTAAAATGAATAAAAAATAAGAAAAGAGGAAAATATAAATGGTGAAAAAGATAAAATTGTTGTTGAATTTGCAATATCTCTGCTAGTGAATAGAATGGGACTTCTTTAAAGCTCAAAATGAAATCTCATATGCATTCCAAAATTATAATGTTCACATAAAGTTTCAAAAGATTTGGAGGATTTCATCATGTAACAAGTCTTAAAGTAGTTTAACTTCTATATAAATATCTCAAATTTTGTGCAAACACTATAGGATTCATACTATTAGTTGTTTAAGTATTTTCAAGTTATGTACATGCATCTAAATAATAAGATATTAGTGCAATTAATAAGTTTAAATTATTTAAGTTTTGGCACTCGTATTTTAAGATCTCTTTTAAATCTAAGTTATTGCCAAACAATACATGTTAATACTTAAAAATATCACGTTATATTTTTAAGAGCAAAAAAAATTGCAACTATATTTTCCGAGTGTGGCAAAATCAATATAATTACATTAAGATGCATATAAATTAGCAAATAAAGTCAGCATGACCAATATATAGAATGCTCAAATATTGAGTTCGAGAATACTATAGGGGCTAACTAAAAATTAAATTTAAAATGCATGTGTGTGCTCCACCAAATTGACTAATGCTTACATTTGAACAGTCTGAGAATTTTGCATGGGTTCAGATTAAACTTGTGCTCAAATATCTCTTGCTTTGAAATATGCGCAAATCTATATTGAAAAATGTAGAGGCTTATTTTAAAATTAATAATTCTCATGTTTAAATTCAAATTCAAATTATTTTAATTTTAGCACACACTCAAGAAAGTCACAATATTTATACATTCTAAGTCCATTCAACTAGTATGATCGTCGTATTCTTGAGAACCAAAGTCAATGAGTCTAGTACTATAAATTTACAAGTTCAAACTACCTAGTCTGATATAGTTGATGAGACTAGTATTTTATAAATTTAAAATAACAAATTTTAAATAAATTGTAAACATAAATGTTTCAAATGTCTAGATACCTGATGATAACCAAATTGATTAAAATTTTCAACAGGTGGCTATTTAAAAATCAATTTTCAATAAATTCAACTATTATAATTTATGAAGCCAATCCTCCATAAGCAGAAAAGAGTTGACAAGGTTCATGTATAATCATATGTCAATAATAAGTCTGATCCTCTACAAGCAAGATGTAAATTTAACAGGGTTCAAATCAAGTAATAAAATTCTCACGGGTATGTTGAAAAAAAAATCTCAACTGAAAGAGTCAATTTCTAAATCAAGTCTTTCAAATCAAAATTTCAAATTAGCAAGCCAAAACATTCAAGTTAAAATTAATCACCTAAAAGCTTAAAGCAAACTCCATCCATCCTCTGTAATAAATTTACCAAGAATGACAAACTTTTGATTGATTTCAACACACAAAGAGTAAATGTAAGGTCAAGTATATTACTATATTCATACTCAAAACAATCTCAAATTAGTTAGGATGAGACCCAGATCCTCTGTTAGCGTGGTTCAGCCCAACAGCTCCACAAAAGTTGTTATTATGACCAGTACCCTCTGACTAAGTGGTCACCGCCAAATGACAATCTTGACCTCACTTTTGTTGAGGTCTTATTTCTCACCTTTACTTTTCCTCTATAGCTTAAGATTTAGCTTTGGGTAATTCTTTAGAAGCTAATCGAAAGAACTAGTTGATGGTTGAGACCCAGATTTGAAAACTAAACCAAATATTTACTCTCTTTGATTTGATATATACTTAATCTTTACTCCTTAACACACGATTCGGTGTTGAGCTAATTACTGTTAAGGCATTAAATTTGAAGGTTGAGTACCCCATAAGTTCTTGGATATAAAATCTAGTTGATCCATTGATATTAGAGACTTGATTTTATGGCTTAAGCGTATGTTGCCACCTCCAAAATAAAATAAACGTTAAATTTATTTGAAATTTAAATCCAATCCAACTTAAAGATAACCTAAATTCAATCATACTTTAAAATAAATCAAATCCATATTAAATCACAAACCATAAGTTCAAATTTAACTTAAATACAAATTCAAACTTAATTCAACTCAAATTAATTTTAAGAACAAATAAATTCAATTCAAATCAAACTTTAAATTCTACATACAAGCATTATAAAATCGCATATCCACCCAAATTCAAACAATCAAATCATACAAAAACTTACACTCAAATTAAAGCTCAATTCTAAATACATTTAAAACTATAAACCTCCAAACCCAAACCATTTTTTAACCTAATCTAACTCCTTCAGACTATTCAACTTCCTTCACATTGCATAAAACTCATCTTCCTCATTAATCCTTCAATTCACCCTAGCCTTGACCGGACCCAACCCATCCAAACTCTACATTCAAGTTCAAGCTCAAATGACTACCAAAAAAAGCTTCTTCCTCCATAACCATATCTTCCACGTGGCCATTTTCCATTGGTTTGTTCCATAACTACCCAACAGCCTCGGTAATTCCTCCTTGCGTCCTTGCTAGTTCAAAACAGCGAGCTAGCTCCTCTCCATGCCCTCTTTTCCCCATAGTTATTGCCATGAAAGCCAACCAAACCCACCAAAGTTCACCATCCCATGTGGAAGCCTCGCATTGGCCAAGTTCTTTGACTTTCCACCTCAGCAACAAATCATTTGGCACCAATAATTGGTGCCATTCATGGGACTAATTCACTGTCCAATCGAGCCTCATTCCACCAACCTTAAGCTCCTATAAAAAACCCCTTTCCCATTCAATTCATGTTAGCTAAAACTTTGATCCCATAGCTCCCACATTCCATAACCTTCTCCTAAAGCTCAAATTCCCTAGCCTCTCATTTCCTTCAACCCTCCCTACTACATTTCTCAATCCCGAACCAGGACACATCCAATTTCACCGATCTATTCTTCAATTTCGCAATCCAAGCTTTCGAAAAGCTTCCCTAAAACCTCAAAACTCTTCCACAGTTGATCTTTCATCCAATCAACCCCTATTACTCATTGCTCGAACAACCCGAGGCGCATCTTGATCGAGTTGGCGGAAGGAGCAATCAAGGCTAATAATTGATGTAGGAGGGTTGATAATGAGCTCAGAACGATCACTCTAAAGGAACCAGACGCATTGATTACATTTGCTCAATATGTATTCTTCTAAAACTAAGATTTAAGGCCTTGGTGGTAGTCGTTTGGACCATTAGGATTCCACCATTAAATCTTCAGGATTTGGAGTGATAATGCTTTCAGTCCGTATAGTTTTTTTTTTTTTTTAAATGCATTGATTGTTTGGATAATGTTATTTTCGTTGGACGGCTTCAATTCGCCATCTCATTTAGGATGATGAACAGACAGAACGATTAATTGACGGGACAATGAACCAATGAGCTCTATTTTGTATGTGTATCGTGTGGCGACTCTGATCATTCCAATCGGTGGATGGTTTGACCAGCCTTACACCCGCGGTTAGACACAATCATTCTTGATCATCACCTAACCAATAGGATGTCGTCTCATGTTTAGGTGAACGAACCGAAGCATGCAGTGTGGAAAGGGAGGCTGAGGTGACATATCTTCTAATAAATTTCTCTTTAAAAAATTATGAATTTAAAACAAAACTTTGAAAATTCATTAAAAATAAAAATAAAAACACCCTAAGCTCAAGATAATGTGTAGAATTATATGGAACTAAAAGCAAATAGTGAAACCCAATATATTTCTCTTAATTAAATAAATACATAAAACAGTAAATAAATAAAAGAAAATAAAATAAAAACCTAAAAATCCTAAAAATTTTAAGAATGATTAGTTTTAATTATATAAACCTCCTGTAATTTTTCTGATGACCGAAAAATAATAAATTCCACATAATGTAAATTTCATTAATAACTGATCTTAAAAATAATAAAAAATTAATAAATAGAATATTTGGAAACAACACTTTGAAAAAAATCAGAACACCGACGTAACTTCTGAAATGACTAAAACACTTTCCACCAATAAATCAATATTTAAAAATAATTTATGTATATTTACAATTTTGGAATTACAAAAATTACATGAAATCAATAAAATCAATTGCAAAGTATTTGTTTATTGATATGTTGGAATCAAGAGAAGAAAAGAGAAGTTAATTTGAATGTGTAAATTAGATAGAAATGTATATTTGTAATTTGTAACATTACACCTATACCTTTCTTACTTTTCAAAGTCTTATAATCAAATTAATTTGAAATAAAATCTAACGAATTAGTAAAATAAGATAAACTTAATTAAGATTTATGTATGAAGATTTGTGAATAAAAGGTATATATGTAAATTTTTAAAAAATACAAAATTACATTTAATGAGTAAAATCAAAGAATTATTCACACAAGCTTTAAAAGCCACACCAAAAATCATTCCCATTTGATTACCAATAAATGATAATCAATTTACATGCTTAATTTATAAAGTTAGGTAAATATGTAATTTCCAAAATTACATATTTACCTTCTATACTAAAAATCTTAATATGAAAAATCTGATGACTTGGTAACTATAACAGTAAAATAAATTGGTCATTGTAACTTCCCAAATTATATATATACCTTCTTTACTAAAATCTTATTATGTAATTTCCCAAATTAAATATTTACCTTCTTTACTTGAAATATTAATATGTAAAATCTGATGAATTGGTCACTATAACAGTAAAATAAATTGGTCAATGTAACTTCCCAAATTATATATATATACCTTCTATACATAAAATCTTAATAAATAAAATCTGATTAATTGGTCACTGCAGATAAACGTAATTAAAATTTATGTATGAAGATTAGTGCTAAAAAGGCAGACACGAAAAATTTTAAAAATTACAAAATTACATTTAATGAGTAAAATCAAGAAATTATTCACCCAAGCATTAGAAAACATTCCAAATTGATTAACCAAATTGACACCAATAAATGATAATCAAATTACATCCTTAATTTAAAAATACAGGTAAATATGTAATTTCCCAAATTACATATATACCTTTTTTACTTCAAATCTCAATAAATTGATCAATAAAGTTCAAATCATCTCAAAACTGGGTTAATTGACTTCATAACAAAAACCAATATGTTGAATACTAGAATATCAATTTGAAATTTATTTTGGAGGAAATTGGTAAATGTGTAATTTCCAAATTTACCAATATACCCATTTCAGCTTAAAAATTTCAACACTAACTCATTTAAACTTCATATTCAACCGAAGTTTTACCATTAGAACATCTTAACAGAAAGAAAACAATAAATATAAAAATCATTGAATAATTTTACTTTAAATTCAATTTAAACAATTAAATAATTTTATAAAATTCAATAATTCATAAAAAATCCATTTGAACTTGGAAAACCATGAAAATTTCAGGGTTTGTTTAGAATTCAATTATAAGCATCCCTGCAAAATTTCATAACATTTAGAGACCATTTGGATTTATTTTGAATTTTTAATTGAAAAGTACATTTAAAATTCAAATAACTATAAAAATTTAAACAAAAATCAAAAAATCATAAAACTTTTACAAAAATATGTTTGAGGTTAATAGCAACTTATAAAAATAAATTAAAGAGATTTTGAAAACATGTGATTCAAAATATACAAAATTCTTTAAAAATTTTAAAATAAATTAAATTTTAATTATAAAAAAAATACATAAAATTCTATTATATAAAAAATATAACTACTTCTCTAAGTGGTACAAGGTTTTATAAGACTTTAATATTATAATAAATTCTAATTAAAAAAATCATAAAAATCCATCAAAATTCACAAAACAAAAAAAGGGTTAAATAAATATTTTTTGGATAAATTTAAGCATGAAAAAAAAAATATCATAATTTGAACAAAAATGTCTAGATTTAACTAACCAAACTTTTCTAGCACAAATTATTAATGTTTGTGTTCTATCACCGACCTTAAGTTTAGATTAAGGTGATTTTGATTGTGATTGTGTTGCTTCGCTTTTCTTTGATTGTTGTAATTGCCCGTTAGTATGAAATGTTAGACGATTAGCAAGTTGTTTTGTGAAACCTATTTATTTTGCAAGAGACCATGCCGAGCGGGGCAATTGCTAAATCACAAATATAAAACTAACATGTTTGTTCTGCGAGTGCTAAATAAAAATGAAAGCATCATGAATTCTAACTTTATTTTGCAAGGTGTAATACTAAGCTTAGGCGATGTAGTAAATGTATATTTACTTTCCCGTTGAGTATGTTATAGAATTTAAGGGTCTGTCTTAGTTGATCGCATGTGAATGTTTGAAATGTTTGAGATGGAACTATAACGACACGTCGGAGCAAGGATGAACCTTAACAAAAAAATAAATAAATAGAACGAACCTCTATCAAAAGCAAGGATGAACCTCAAATCAAAAGCTAAAGGATGAACGCTAAAGCATCAGAACAAGAGCCAAAGACGTCCAGATAGCCTAATCGGCCGACGACTCTTCCTTAGGTTTAAGACTTCTTACCTTTTTCTCTATAATAAATGATTTTCTTTTATTCAGCGTTTGCGTGTTGCTTTTATTCTGTGCTGGCTTAAAATTTGCCTCTTTTTCTAGGTTTGTAGATTGTCTTATTAGGCTCTATAGGGAAAATTTTTCTACCCCAACTAAAACAATTAAAACTTAATTTTTTAAAATGAAAATTCATAACCAAAATAATAAAAACAACACATTACATTCAAAACCTAGAAATATAATGAAGCATAAATAAGAAAATGAAATAAAATAAAAATAACTAATAATCCCTCAATTTAAGAATAGACAAAAAAAATCCCTCTTAGGCATATTCATACATATTGATTTCTTTTCATTATCTACAGGACTTCACTTATTGCATGCAAAAGGTGATTTATCTTGTGAGGATCACTGTCTTTATAGAGTGAGTTTGTCAATCGTATACTCCACTTGGCCTTAAAAGTAATCTTCCATGTGTGTATCATTAAAGATTGCATACCCATACACCGCTTACCTGACACTAAAATATGAACAAAATGAATTCACATTGTCTAAATAGGATAACAAATTTTATAAATTTGAAATGATAAAAATGATTTATGCATTAGTTTTAAACATTGGCATACTAATCATGTTTAGTCATCTAGATTTTATAATCAAGTTGTTATAATTACTTTCTCTTAAAAAATAGCAACTTATCTTATCTTATATTTCATAAAACTGACAATACATCATTTTAGGATGTTAGGTGGGTTTAGCTGGGGGCCCCATCGAGGCAGGGTTGTAAGTCAAGTTGAGTTGGGCTTGTCTAATCCTTTGTGTAATCGTAATATAAGTCTATATATATCGTATTTTCTCGTTAAACTAGATTTTGAGGCCTTACTTATTCAGTAGATCTCCCCTTTAATTTTAGAATTTTGAGGTTGTTTGTTTTATTACAACAAAAGTGTCATTTCCTAAGTTTTTTTATGAACGTATATCCTAGGATATAAGTCCTAACTTTCTAATAAATTTGAACTTATTTTTTTCAATTTCAAAATTAATAAACACAAACCAAAGGATAGTTGAAGTGTCTTTAAGCCTCTCAATAACTTAAATTTGCCCTGCTTCTCCTTTAGATTTCGAAAAAAAATGTTTTTGTTATATCTTTCCCGTTTGAAATTCCAAAATAAATAATAGTGAACTAAAATTTAAAATTCTTGAAAACTTAATCGTAGTCTTATTCGATAGTTTTAATAAAAAAAAATCTCTTAAAATATAATTAATTATAACCCTTGGTAATTAATAACCAAGGTTAATTTAAACTTCATCTAGACTTCGAATTACATGGGGGAAATTTTGTTGGTTTAAAATGCAGACCCATAAAATATTGAATAAATTTCTTTATATAAGTAATTGAATATCTCATAAAAGTATTTCTATCTTTTGATATGGTACTTTGCTTTTGATGTCATTTTTTATTATTAAAATAAATTAAATATTAAAAATTTATGAGGTAGACACAAAATAAAGCAACACCGCCATTAAATTACGGTCACGACCAAAATTTATTATTAGCTAATATCAACTTAAATTTGTCCCATTAGGCAAACAACCACAACAAATCCATAAGAGTTCCATAGATTAAGGCTGCGTTTGGCGCAGCTTATTGGGCTACGGCGGTGTTTTGAAAACGCCGCAACAGTGTTTGGAAAATGCATTGGACCAGCTGATTAGTGCCGCTCCAAAAGGCTGGGTGGGAAATTGTTAATAGCGTGCGAAGCGGTAGGCCTCTCACATCCTGCGTCTACATAGAGTTTTAGGCTGAAGTTTTCCTGCTTTGCCCTTCTCCACTCTCCCTCGCTCTCGCCTTCCCGATCTACCTTCTTCCTCACCCGCGCCGAGATCGAAACCAAGGTAAATATTTGTAATGAAAATCGCCATTCTCGCCCTCCCCGATCTTTCTTCTGCTCATTCTCGCCTCAAATGAGGTATGTCGTCTTCCTCCTCCCCGATTTTTTGTTGGTGTGCACTTGATATGAGCTAAACTCTACCATAATGGGGTGGATCTAAGGGTGGCCTGAGCTAAACTCTGTCTTGTATTTCACCTTTTAAAAAACCCTTCACAGAAAAGTGAGCAGAGAAGAGAAATTTTTCAGATATAAGGGTGTTGTTGGCAGACTTCTTAAAATTGTGGTAGGATATTTGGAGTTGGTTGATACCTGAAATTTTATGACATCTCTTTTTTGTTGGTGTGCACTTGATATGCATTGAAGGATATCAAAAAGGAATTGGTTAACCACCATGATTCACGCATTTGTTTTAGGGTCATAAGCATTTGATAATTGGAGTGCCTTGAAGTTTTTCTTTTGTTCAGTAAAGGCAAGAAATGGGATCTTCGAACACGCTACTGAAGTTTTTTCTTTTGTTCTGTAAAGGCGAGAAATGGGATCTTCGAACACATTACTAATGTTTTCGAACTATTCTCCAATGCCCCTATCTTCATTGGCTTATCATGTAGTTTTTGTGACATAAAATAGATGTACACAACTATGCTTGCTTAGGACAAGAAATGGGATCTTCGAACATATTGTCTACATGTTTAATTACCATAATTTGGTAAATTAGAAGCTTGTCATTCTTCTGCTGCTAACATTACTGCTGATTTGGAAGTAGGGGGAAGAAAAAAAAAATGTTGAGGGGCATTTACATACTGATTTGCTAAATTTTATGTTAATACTGATTCTCTTTTCAATTTATGCAACTTTCCAATTCAAGGCAACCAAGAACTCATTTTTTTGGAAGGTCCACTGTCTCCATTCAGTGATAGACAAGTGGGTTGGTGTAGTTACTAGTCTGAGGCTGCACACTCACTTTTTTTATGCGTATTTCGGTCGAACCAGTTTTCGTTTATTTTTTTCGTTTGTTTTGGTTCTCTTGTTGCTTTATAGAATGTAATTTAATTTTCTGATATGACAAATGATTTTCTATTGTTTTATCTCAATAGCAGCATGAGTTCTAGGGTTTCAGGGACCTCCCAAGTTGTGTTGTGTTACTGCGGATTGTTGGCTTCATTACTCACGTCACGACAGTCTCCCAGCAGTGGAAGATAGTTTTACGGTTGTCGGAGGGGCATTGCAGTGCGATGTGGTTTCTTCCGTTGGGCCGACATTCCGGCATACTCCGTTGACAACAGTGATCGTTGTACGACGATTTCACAGTAGGACAGAACAGTTGAGGACAGATGGGGTCAGAGTTTAAATTAAACATTTTAAAATTTTTAATCTTGTAATTATATTTCTCTTTATTTTATTTCTTCTGATACTCACGAGATAGTGAGCAGTGTATTCTATTTTTTCTAACTGATCTGTAACAGTTTAAGACTTATGTTCTGTGTATTACTCCTCCCATACAGTTCTATTGCAAACAGTTTCACCAAAAAAGGGCAAAATGGTCATTTATCCAGCAACAGCTATCAATAAGTTATTCTGAATAAGCTCCCACAAACAGCAAGTCAGTTTATTCTGATAATCTGCATATTATCAGAATAATCTGTTTATCAGCATATTATAAATAATCAACAGCCGGCCCAAACAGACCCTAAGAAACTCGGGGCTACTTACATGGATTATTCGATCAAGTTGGGTTGATTAACTCCTCTAATTAAGTAAATCAAGGACCACGACGACCCAAAACGACATAACTAGGGTTGTCAAAATGGCTCGTTGTTAGTAAACAGCTCGCACTCGGCTCATTAAGTAGCTCGTGTTCGACTCATTCGTTAAGCAAACGAGTTGAACACAAATAATTTTTTTGCGCTCAATATATAAACAAGCAGAATATGAACAAAGATTTGTTCGTTTATGTGCAGCATGTTTTCGCTAGAAATAATTAAAGTCTATATAGATAGAGAAATAGATAATTGATGAGTATTATTTTTAAATAATTTAATTAACTATAAAGCTTAAAAAATTTATAATTAATTAAAATTATTAATCAAAATATAGAATAAAAATATATTAAACTCAATTTAAATGAATATTTGAATATAAATAATAAGATTTAAATCTCGCCCCTACACTTAAAATCCTACGGCTGCGCGACTAGAGCTGTTAAAATGACTCTTTGTTCGTTAACAGCTCGTGTTCGGCTCGATAAGCAAACAAACCGAATACGAACAAATTTTTTAGCTTATTATATAAACGATATTTTATAACAAGTCGAACCTAAGATCGGCGTTTACAGCCCTAGACAAAATCATGGGATCTTGATCGAGTACATTATTTTCTCCACCATCCACTTTAAGCTCAAGGTTATAAAATTGATAGCCTAAAACTTTGAATGTTGTTATTATATATTGAATATTCGGTGTTTAATGATTAGCCTAAATCGAAAGTTATCTCTTGTTCTAAAAAGACGTAATTAATCATGTCAGATTACGCTTATGAAAAACCTCAAACCCCTTATCAAAAAACACTCACAAAATGAGGACAAAATATATTAATGGTGTCTTCTCTACAATTCAATCTGTCTTCTGAAAACTAGACCCAAAATACCAAACAAAAAGCTCTCAGCTCAACACGAGAGTCTGAGGCGCTGATTTGTTGGGGCCAACACTCTTAAACATTAGTTAGAAAAAGTAGTGGGGTAGGTTGATTTTTTTAAAAAAGAGGCTGCATCTATGGTCATGAAATAGCTTTTCTAGTATGGAGAGAAACATTTGAAGCATTGTTGGTGAAGTGAGTATCTAAATAATAACATTTTATGACAGTTGGGTCTAATTTGCACCTTTAATTTGGAGAAAAATGCACAAAAAGGGAACAACAAAAAACCTTGAGATGAATTTTATAAATAGTCTAAGGGATAAGCTTCGATAAGAGTTTAATGAGAATATTTGAATTTCAGAATTCTTAATGGCATGTGATTTATCAAATATGCAACAGTAAGTATAGTCTCCTAAAAATAATATTTTGAAATGTTACTGGTGATCATAACTAATCGAACAGTTTTCAATCAATGAGAATATTTGAATTTCAGAATTCTTAATGGATGTGATTTATCAAATATGCAACAGCAAATATAGTCTCCTAACAATAATATTTTGAAATGTTACTGGTGATCATAACTAATCGAACAGTTTTCAAAAGATGTGAATTCTTCCCTAAAGCCATCTCATTTTGGTAAGGATGAAAATAAGTACTTCAAAGGACATATATTGGTTTAAGTAGATAATCACCAAAAATTGAATAAAATAGTTCTCTCTGGCTGTGAATCTTAAGGACAAGAAACTGGACTTTAAATTAGATTTCTTAAATAATTGAACATTTTAACAATAAAAACAAAATTTAGATATATTTTCATTAGAAAGATCCGTATGTTTCTAGTATGGCTTGCAACAAAAATTATATGCCATTTGGCATATGAAAATATTCCACGTGGCTGTGAGGGGTTATATAGATAACCAAGACAACTATTTCAAAAATGTTTTAGTAATTGGCAAGTTTCACAATAGATAGATTGAGGGTTTTTATTGATGAAACAGGTAATAGTTTTCAAGGTACATTAAATTAGCATGAACAAGGCAAAAGAGTCACAACTTGATAGCTAATGGTGACATCAAATAAGTAGACTCTAGCTGAAGTCACTCTATTTTTTGCCATTATCAAGATGAAATACAATAAAGAATGAATGACGGGAATTGAAACTCACAGAATAACGTCTCTGAAACTACTTAGAAAAAATGGGAAAAAAATATTAGTAATCCTTATTGCTACAAGCGAAACAGAAAATGACTTATTTAACAAATACACTGCAAAGCCAGCCTCAAGGTAGAAGGGAAAACCCGAAAGAACCTACTCATCAAAACCAAAATCATATACCAGATATTACATAACAAAAAAATGCATAACTCAACGTATAATGAATCCTCACACGTGGAAATCAACTAAAATTTATTTATCACGATCCTGTGAACCACGTTTAGAGGTGTTGAATGGCAGCTGCAGCATATCGTGCAACGCAAATACAGGAAGAACAAATCATGATATAATGTAATGAATGCAAGTGTTGAATGGACTTGAGTTTGCAATACCCTTCCGTATATCTATCGATGATTGCTACACATTAATTTAGTTTTTAGAATTTGATAAAGCAGAATTTAGAAGATTAATTATCCACGGACTTGGTAGGAGAACAATGAAAGGTTTGAATATTAATGTAAATCCTAGAATTACTACTATGACTTTCACAATTCAATAATAAAATCTAGAATGAGATAAAGCTTAACAAAAACTAAAAGCCACAAATCGCATTATTCCAAATTTTAATTTCAACAAAACCTAATCACCTGAAAAATAACAAACAAAATTATTTCATTTCAAATAATATTTAATAGTAATCAAAATATAAAATTCCACAAAAAAATATGAAAAAGTAAAAAATTACTGCAAAAAGATTCCCACTATGAAAAGAAATCTAGCATGTATCGCATTTGACAACAATTCAATCACACACGCTACAAAAAAATAATAACAGCAAGAATGCGGATAAAAATCACCAAAAAGAAAGGATCAACACCTCACAACATTTCAAGAATACCCGCCACCAAAAGTAGTCCTCAAAACCTACGAAATTCTCAAAGCACACACATTCAACATCACGCATAAAATTTGAGAAAAATATTTTGTTCCTTTAGAATTTTCAATATTCAATTATTTTTGCACGCCATAAGGGTCATATGCCCATGAAAGTCCCAAAAGAATGCTCTCTTCATAACCCTGACATCTAACAGAACTAAGAAATTCAAATCACCTAACACTTGAACATTAAGAAAGATTAAGGTTTTATAATTTTCATACATGTATATAGATAGAAGAAAAAAAAAGAGGTGACAACAAAATGCACACATCAGCAATCTAATTATTATAGCAAATCAGTGACAATGAAAAATCACTTAGTGATCCTAGACTGTAACCAATCAATACCCTTCCTTGGGAATCCCAGGATCAGCAGTTGCATATAGGTATTTAGATACTACAATTAGTGGCAGACAAAAATAGCCACAAAAAAAAATAGTTAATAATAGATATAAGAAGCTGAATCTTAAAGATTGGGAACCCTATAAATTGAAAGATAAACTATTTATCAAATTTATTTAATCAGGACACTTGCAATAATTAATCAAACCAACATAACGTAATGGCACATTTTAAGTTTTACCATAAGCCAAGAGGAAAATACAAGGCAGACAAATATAAAATGCAACTTAAAATTCGCTTTCCCACAAAAAAGATACATTGGAATAGAGCAATTTGCACTTCTACTGAATTATTAGCATGTTCAAATCACTGTTTAACTCGTCATTTTCCCCTAGAAAAGTATAAATTGGAATAATAAATTGGAAAACAAATGGAATTTAAGAAAAATATATATATAAAAACTGTATGCACTTGATAGTTATCTTACACGAAAGTACAAAAAGCAGAGATATAATTACCACCAAGAATAGCGGTTGGGAGTTATACTATATAGTTCAAATGAGTTTTGGTGTAGGAAATCAACAATATTTCCATCTATATTTCATGTTCTGCAAGTTGTCAAAGCGGAAAAACATAAGCATAGTGATTTCAACGAAAGCATTTTTTTTTTTTCCAGCACTCAGCAAGGCATCAACCATTAATCATTCAATTACATAAGAGAAAAATCAAATATAGGAGTTTAAACATTCAAGTTGGCAAATATTAATTAAATTAAAGGTGGATAATCAAGTAAAACATTCTGTGAAAACTTGTGTTTATAAACAGAGAAACAATTAATCAGGTGCATATACAAACCGTGCCATCATTTGAAGCTGAAGCTAAGCGGGTTGTCATCGATTGTAATATTGACAAATCTGAAACTTCTCCATCATGTCTGCCTACCAATTGCACCCCATCAACCAGTTGTTCAAGAGGACATTTGAGAGGATCATCTGCAGAAAATTCAGTGCCTCTCCCAACTTTTGGAATATCGATTCTCAATACATTGTTACCGATTCCAACAACCAAAATGTCCTGAAAAAAAAAATATCCAGTCAAAAGATAAAAGATTCCAGCATCATATGGACGAGTTCACACCATTCTACAACAAATGGTGTCACCAGTCAATAAGTACATCCAATGTTTTAAATTGTGCAAATGAGTACTGAGACATTATTGGTTCATGTGGCAAGGTGTAGGCCTCGAAGCGTTTTGAGGTGTAAGCCTCAAAATTAGCAATTGCACCAAGAAAATATATATTTTACTAAGTTCATATATTTTACTAAGTTCAAAATATGTAATAAAAGATAAAATATTGACATAATTACTTATTAATAAATTAAAATGTATTATATTAACATCCTAATATAGACATAATAATAAAATTAATAAATTATTCGAAATAAGAAGTAACATGATAACACCCAAATATTAAATCGTAAAATAAGAATGGTTATACAAACATCAAAATAAGCCATAATAACCTAATAATTTAAAATAAATTTGGTACAAATAGTCCATATTCCATTCATGTTGTCCTCCATAAAAAATAACATCACAAATCACTAAGGTTAGAATTTATAAATTCAAAAATTTTCACCTCTTATCACTTAATAAGTCATCATTGGAACCATCAGCATAATGATTTTTTGGCTTCCTCATTTTATCCTCAATTATATCCATATTCTCTCATTCTTCCAACTCATCTTAAATCCCAATCATCTTCCTCTTAGGTTAATTAAATTTTAAAATATTGACTATGTTAATGGTGACAACTTAATTACATTATCAATTGTAAATTATATGGGTAAACAGGAAATATTTATACGTGCTATCTTACTTATATCTATTTTAAGAAAATCCTAGATCAAATTATGCACGCCTCACCAAAACTTAGGTGAGGCGCGCTCGAGGTGGGCCTCATACTATGTGAATCATAAGCCTCATCCAAAAAGCATTGAGGTATGCCTTAAATCGTGCAAGTTTAAACCATGAGTGCATCTATGTATCAGATGTGTGGTGATGTAAAGCGCCTATTAGATTGATTTGGAAACCTCAGTAGTGTTGGTCAATGCAAAGTTTTGTTTGCCATTACTTGTTTGTGTGAGTGCCAACAAATTCTTGGAAGATACTCTCTGTCTCCTATCAGTTGAATAGCGAGAACAAGTTTTCCACTGATTTGAGGCTTGTCTTCGTGATCAGGCCCCTCATCAACCTTCCATACAAAAATCTTCCCATCTACACTTGCACTGCACGAGAAAAGCAAAACAGCTAGAAAACAGAAATGAAAAATAATGCAGGAAAAGCATGGATAACCTATGAAAGAATACCTTGCTAAAAGGTGAACTTCATCTCCAAAGAAAGCCATGTCAGTCACCCTCTGTCAAAAAAATTCATAAAGTCAGTTAAATCAGCTGAGCATTTGATGGTGAAGACCTAATCGCCCCATGTTCAAGCAGACATGAAGAAGTAAAGCTAAAAAGATATGAATAATTCAAATAGACATAATGTAGCCCATAAACATGAAGAAACAACATTCTCTGGCCACTGTGCTACCTTTTCCTGCTCCATAAATACTTGATAATTTTGAAGTAATTTATCACATTAGAACATTGTCAGTCCCAGCATCTCTATCCTCACCTAATACACAATACCCACCAAAGACGGCTCATTCAAAAACTGATACAATCGTCAAAATTCAAAATAGAGCGACGAAGTGCAACAAAATCATTTGAAGCAATAAACTCCCCCCAAACCCAAACCTTATCCTCATTCCTTCAAACGAAACAAATCACAGCGAGCTTGAAACCAATGTAACATGCCAAAAAAATTTAACAAAGAACAGACTAGCTTGGACATATTATCCTCAAAAGTTTGAAATGGAAAAGGACAGACCTGTGAATGGCCCCGGAGGAGTGATCTCAATGCAGTGTTGATGTTGAGAACCCTGATTGCGCCAAGCTTAAGCCCATAGCAGATGTAGGTCTTGTTAACGGCGATCTGCCTTCCAAGTACAAGCCCCGGGTCCGACGTATACTTCGTGATCGGCGTGACCTCGAGCTGCGGCAGCTGCGTCTCCCCCGGCAACCTTGAGTCTACATCGTGCACAGCTCGTTCCCCTCCTCCAAGATACCTCCCCCTCGGCATCTTTGTGCTCGCTAACCTCGCCGGCTGTGCCTGAGCAACCGCCATAACAGCCGGCGGAGCAGAAGGAACCGCGTAGAGCGTCGCAGGAAGCTCCGACGGTGCAGAAGCCGGTGGCATCGAGGCGGCAAATTCGAGCTGAGCGGGAGGGGAATTTCCGAGGAGGGCCATGAGTCGGGCACCCGGATTCTGTCCTGAGTTATTCAGACCAGGATTAGGGTTGGGTGGGATCGACGGTTGAACGGGATAAGAAACACCGGGACGGTAAAGGTTTTCTTGAGGGTAGTGGATAAAGGGATGGTGATGGAACGGAGGAGTAGGCGTCGCGTAGCTGAAGGCGCCTGGAGGCTGCACCGTCGGATAGGGAAGATGAGGAACACCGGCTGCGTAAGAGGAGGGAGGGAGGAAAGAAGCGTTAGAGTTAGGGTTAGGGTTAGCATTAAGCGAGGGATTAGGGGGCTTGAAGAGCTTCTGCATGTCGAACTGATTAGAATTGCCACCATGAGAGGCCATCGCCGTTGTCTTCGTCGGCGACGGCGTCAACAGAGAACAAAGAAGGAAGATAATGGTGCGCGATGAGGATGTCTAAGGTGCGCCGCGGCGGAGCGGCGCAGGTACAAGATTCCAGAGGTCGCAGTGAAAGGAGAGTGACGGGAGACCGAGCATAGCCACTTGGTAAACTCGCTGGAAGAAGAAAGGCCCGTTACATTATAATGATTATTTAGCTAAAATTTATAATTGTAAATATAAAATTTTGGCTTTTTGATGCATAAATTATTATTTTTTAATATGTATATAAATTTCTCGCTTCATAAAAATCATAGAAATGAACTCCTACATATTTTTATTATGAGAGATAATTAAGAGGAAAAAAATTGAGAATGAGCACGAACAATTCAATGAATGGCATTTCACACAATTTGCATCAAATGTCTCCAAATGAAAGCAATTCCCTCCTCTTCTCTTTCTTACATATCCCCCTCCCTGCTCTCTTTCCTGAGCCTCTTCTCTCATTTTCTTCCAAGCACATGCTTTTCCTACTTTTCTAGTTTTTAACCGAGGACAAGACTTCTTCTGACGCGTTCTCATCTTTTATCATTCTATTCCATCATTTATCTTCTATAAACTTTCTCTTTTATCTTCATCATTCCTTGCAGTAGTTGTAAGATTTAAATTAATTGAAGTACGAGACTTCTCTCATTCTCTTCTTCTCCTACAAGACATATTCTGATTAGTCTCAATGTTTTTTTAATTGATCCCAATTTTTCTTCTATCAACTTTCTTTTTTCTCTTTATCACTCCTTGAAGTACTTGTAAGATTTAAATTAATTAAAGTACGAAACTTCTCTCATTTTCTGCTTCTCCCACCATATATATTATGATCTGTCTCAATGTTTTTTTGATTGATCTCAATTTTTTGTTATTTTTTTTTTCTAGTATAATTTCATTGATATGATTTTATATTCTCATATTTAATCTGGATCAGTCTTATTCAATGTATTGTCACACTGTGTATGTGTAATTAGTATGTAATTTTCTTAAATTATTTGCATCATGTTCAAATTCTGCCCAAAATTTTTAGTTATAAATTATTTAATTTAAGAAAATAAATGATTATAATTATGTTAAATAAAATTTTAATTAAATTATATTTTATGTAATAAATTTTAGTTAATAATAATAATTTAAAAATTAGTTTTAATAATTTAATGATAGTATTAACCTGTATATAGTCTGGAAACCTGACAGTACATGATTGTCGTTCCAAATAATAAAAATAGTATCTTGACCATCTAGCATAACAATGACATGTACATATCATACAGAATTTTTAATATTTTAGCATAAATAGTTATAATTACTTATTTATGGTGTATTAAATGAGTCTCCATAAAATTTTGAACTTAAATTTTTTTCTCCTTCCCTTTCATATTTTATATATTAAAAACCTATTGTTTTCCTTTTGTAAGAACCTCATCCCTTTATCCTGCGGGATAATTTTTTTTTTGTGTTAAATTTCTCTTAAGAATTTGCTCAATATTTTGTAGATAATATTTTTTTTTTGTTGTCATGATATTCTTCTTTCATGTGTTGTTGGGGTCTTGCCTTGCACTTATTGGTTAACAAGGTAAGACTATAATTTATTTAGATTTTTTTTTTTTAATGCAAAGTCATTTATTATAATTTCATAGATGAATTATTTAGGTACACCTTATTTATAAATATGACAAATTAGAATAATTTTGTATATATTTGTATGAAATATAGTTTGCTTAAAGCTACAAAGAATTTTGTCAAACATACCTAAATTGTCTAAGGTAAGCTTGGGATGTTAAAGTTCATTGTACTCCCATCCTCACCCGAAATTCTTGTAAGTATGAATACATTTTATTTTATTGGATATATCACGGCTTTTAACAATTTTTAGTTCATATACATGTTTACACTACACTAACAAAATGTATTTATTCTACTCTAATGAATTCGACATATTAATTATTTAGGTGCTACTTAGTTATAAATTTGATAATACAAATTAGAAAAATCTTGTATATATGTGTGAACTATGGTGCATTTGAAGATATAAAGAACTTTTTCGAAAATATCTAAACTGTCTTAGGAGAGCTTGAGATGTAAGAGGTCTTTGTATATTGCCCATCACCTGAAAGTTTTTGTAGTTACAAATTCATTTTATTTTATTGCATATATCAGGTTAGTTGTGGTTATACTTCAAACTTCTTTACTAAACTAAAGTTCATAAGTACAACTAAATCAATTGCAAGACTAGGCTTCATTTTACAATATGTATGTCACATTTAGTAATATGTTTTGATGGAGAGTTATTAGTCACATATGATTTTACAATTACATACGTCAGTGGACATATCCATCCTATTAAGTATCTTAGTTAAAACTAAATGAATTCAAGAGAAAAATAATATGTCTATTTTGTCATGATGGTTCAAAATATACTATAAATATAGTTTGTCGACTTCCTGTGAGTGTTAGTTTTACTGCAATTCATGTTGATGATGATAAAATATGTGAATTTATGTTATTAGAAGTGACAAAACACATGATAGTCATTCATGTTGAGATTGAGGTCTTGCCTACTAAGACTTATGACATTTTTGGTCCTTCACTCATTGCTAGTCCTTCACACATTCTTGTCACTCAAATTGAATATGTGACTAAAATGTATAGCTATGAGAAATGTAAATATTTTTTTGTGTGAAACTAATATAGATTTACATAAAAAAAATAATATAAATTCAATGGCTTTTAATTTGTTGGTCGTCTCCAATTTCATTCAACACATATGACACTGGGTTCTTTAAAAAATTTGACCAACTAGTGATTAACTATAGCGCTCGTCCATCATTTGACCTCTCACATTTATGTCACCCTTATGTTAGTAGAATTATTGAGCATTTTATGCAACGAGCATCACAAGGTGTGCACTTGGAAGTTAACATAAGCGAATATGAAACCATGGATAGTGGCACCATTTAAAACTAAAGTGAACTAGAAGCAAATGAGGATCACAGTGAGCGAGATGTTGACCCAAATAATGCATTGTCGGGACATTATTTATTATGCCAACATGTAAAGCTAAACACAAATTAGATTTAATGATAGAGAACAATCAATTTGCAAGGCCAATTGGTACAACTGAAGTGTGGGATGTAGTTGACGATTGTGATGCTTCTATAAATCAAAAATCAATATATGAAGATGTTGTCATTCCAGATGTTTTGTTAGATGGAATGATATTTTCAAGTAAGGATGTACTACAATGTTCTTTAATGTATGGTCAATAATGAAGAACATATAATACATAAAAATACTTACAAAAACTGACATATTATTAAGTGTGTTTAATATAATCATGATACTCGTACATGTCATAAGCGTCAACATGTATCTAAGAGCCATCAATTAGGGGGTGCATATAAAGTATTGATAATCAGGGCAACACACGCATGTACTCCTTTAATTAGGTCAACCAATTGTCTAGCTTATAAACCCTAAGATCAAATCTATAGGGATCTAGAATTACAGCAAAAATCATTCGATGAAAGCATCAAAAGTGGCTAGACAACTAAGAATCCACACACATTGCACTGTAACAAATACGATGCACTGACTATACTTCTATGAGAATGAAATTTCTTGAGTAAGTCATAATGTCGTGGTACCATTGACAACATTGTGGCTCTAAAGCATCATCTATGGCATTGCACTCTGCGAAACAACGCCATGATGTCATGCCAAAAAACATATGGTCTAAGGCCCAGGGCCTAAGAATAGCCCCTTGTCTCTTGTCTTAGTGAGGCTCATTGTCTAGAGTCAGGGAGCTAAAATTGGAAACTACAACGCTTGGCTGGATAGACTCTAGATTTGATGAGGTGTTGATGTTGACTTTCGACTAAGAGTATGTTTTGGCGCGCTCATAAACAATATCCCAACACAATCTAACCAGAAAGTGAATGACATCGTGACATTATGAAAATAATGACATGTTGTTGCACAAAATGTTGTGCGTCAATGCCAAGGATAAAATAGTGGTTAAAACCACTCGATCACTCAAAAAATATAGGGAAAAAATAAGAATAACACTTATAATGGTTACTCTAACATTAGCCTACACTAGACTCTAACTATACCTCAATGCTTTAAAAATAGGAAAAATATTAGGGTTTAGAGAAAATATTACCCTTCATAAAGGTTGTCATAGTCTCTTATGTTCTAGCCCTCTGAAATCAGTCCATATGTTCGCAATTGCTTCTGTCATGAGCCAAATCGCCGCTGATGATGTGCTCCGTGCCAGAATAGAAAGAAGCGCAGGAGAGGTGGTTAAATCCTCATTTTGCCTCAAGGGAGCCAATGGGGGAGGAGGAAACTCCAAATGACCAACACTTAGAGCAGCCTCGGGCTTTCCCCTTTATTTGGAAAAAAAAGTCAATTTGGCTCTACGGCGCTACTGAAGTGGCATATGCCACATCAGCCATTCGCAGAATTTTTTGACGAAACGTCGATAGGTATGAGTTATACCATTTAGTGTAACTCTTAGGAGCCAATCACTAGCGTTATAGAGCTATTGACATGGTGAATGCTACATTAGCTGACTTGAAGCAATCATTCCATGATCCATTAACACATGTGTTGGCACCTATTTTTGATGCAACAAAGGTATGAGACATCCTCGTCGAATGAGACGAGATCGTATTGTGGTCTGCATTGTCATAATCGGGCTTTGAGTTGGGCATTGTCAAAACTGACATCATTTACAATATCCTCCGTGTTAACGTCAGTTCCTGTGGCATGGGGTCGTGTCTTCTGATACGAATATTCTTGTGATGCAAACTGTTAAAGAGGTTACCCTACACCGTGTCTGTACCCTAGGCCTAAATTCTGGACAAAAGGATTTTATGTTATAGTCAATTTACTCGGAAACACATTTAACAATTCATTCTCTTGAGCACTTTTGAGTCGTGTTCACGACCTTTACGGAGGTCCCGGGATCATAATTGCTCATATCTGACCCTTTAGAGATCCTACGAGGCTCGAACCCTTCACAACTTTTTCCGAAAACCCAAGTCAAATGGGGTTTGTTATGAGCACACCTAATTCAACTGTGGTCACACCTAGCCCGTGGCGTGACCAACATAAATTGGGTGTGGTCATGCCATAACCCCCCCAAAGGCCTAAAATACTTATAATCAGTGTAACCATACCTGAGCACGGTGTGACCATGCTGGCCAAATGGAGGCTACAACTTATTTACACCATGAATTTTTCGTGACCATACTCAAATCGCAAGAGATGCCCAGGTATGTCGGTCGACATGACCACACCGACCAGACAAAGACTTGGTGTAAGTACGTTGGCTCTATGATGTGGCCACATCGACCCCTAATTTGCAACATTTTGCTAGAGTGGCGTTACCACACCCGAGCCCGGCGTGGCCACACCGGCTCAACCTGCTTTGTAAATTTGGCCCTTTGGTCCCTGGATTTTCTTCGACAAAGCAGTCATGACAACTGGTCCACCCCCTTTTACTTGGTTCTTCATCCAAATATGGCATAGAGGATATTTTTGGGCCCATTCCAAATAGGGAAAGCAGCTTGGAACATTTGAAACTTTTCC